>NC_134687.1:272595674-272895674 GCF_050947455.1 Rhinoderma darwinii | reverse complement strand
ACTCGGCTGAGGTAACACGTAAGCGGCGGGCTTTTAGCACGGTGTGCTCTCTACTGGTCCAGAAACGCATTCGGTTCTCTCTGATGTTTCCCGCCATTCTCAGGATCTTCGAACCCGGCGGTGGGATGGAATCGTTTTCTTCTCCAGGGGAGGCGGCTAAATTTGTGGAAAGTTTGTCTAAAGACAATAATGGTGGTAGCCAGACGCACAGGGACGGATTGCCTCGCAGGGGACGTTCCAGAAACAGGAGTATCAGGAGGGGTCTCACCTCTTCTTCCCCGGATTGAAGGGAACTGTCCAGGCGGAGATGGAAGAAATCTCATGTTATTTTAAAGTTCCACATTGTTTGAGATAGAATTGTTATACCTATCGTTGCATCGGGGGTTGAGGTCTACTGATGTTAATGGCAGGGGAGGGTCCAGCTGAAGTGAGGCTTGAGGAAATTTTTCTTGCAAGGAGTCGGGTGGGAGTGTAAGGTGCTGTTGATATTTTAAGGGTATACAGGGAGTTCATGGTATACCAAAGAGTTTCTAGAGGTGGAATGCACAGAGATTCCACGCCAAAATGTGCGAAAAAAGAGAAGTCTGAAAGTAATAATGATCTGTTGTTGGGGTTTCAATTTTGTTTTATGTTTAGGGAGGGGGAAGGAGGGGGGGGATCTGTCTCGGTGAATGAGGTTTGCTTTGCCATTACTGTGAGATGCCTAAGGTAATTACATGGAATGTGAAGGGACTGCAGTCCCCACATAAACGCATGATGGTTCTTCGCCACCTGAAAAAGTTGAAAGCGGATATAGCGATTTTACAGGAAACCCACTTATTGGAACGTGATTTCCAGAGAATGAGTAAATTATGGGTGGGCACGGTAATGGGTTCTCCAGCAGTTAATGGCAAGGCGGGCGTCTTACTTCTCATACACAAAAGAATTGAAAGTTTGGTGGTTACTTTTGAGCGGGATGAGGGGGGTAGATATTTGCATGTAATCTTGGAGGGTGCCATGGGGAGAGTGAGTCTGTACTGTATATATGCACCAAATGACAACAATCGGGTCTTTTTTAAATTTCTGGAAGGAAAACTTTTAGCGGATAAAGAACCTCAGATTCTGCTGGGAGGGGATCTTAATTCGGTCTTATGTACAACAGAGGACAGGAGAAGGGGGGATGGTAGGATGTTGGTGGAAAGAACACATGATAAAGTCTTGGCCCCATTATTGTCTTCAACGGGCATGGTAGATGTATGGTGAACACAATTTCCACTAGGTAGAGAATTCACTCATTTTTCTCATGCGCATACCGCATGGTCGCGTATTGACTATTTTATGGCTTCTCCGGTGCTCCTCTCTAGGATCCTCAGTGCTCGAATAGTGATATCAGATCATTCACCGGTTTCTTTGATCTTGGCAGATACGTTTAAAAGGGGGTCGGATATATTGTGGAAATTTCCGTCATTTCTGGCAACTGATGAATCCTTTCAATCCTGCTTGAAGGGCTGATTAGGGGAATATAGTCAGGAAAATCAAGCTCATAGAGAAAACAGCCACTTGTTTTGGGACACAGCCAAGGCAGTGCTGAGGGGGAGGATCATTTCCTATGTTGCTTCGCTTAAACGGAAAACCAACAAACATTATAACGAGTCTAGCAGAAACCTTCGCATGAAATACACAGCGTACTTGGCAAACTCGACATTAGCGCTTAGGGGGGACTGGCTCACGGCAAAGGCAGAGTTTGAAAGGTGGCTGGATAAAAAAGAAAGGTTCCAGAGAGAGCAAACAACTGCGCATTTTTTCAGATATGGGAACAAATCAGGTTCCCTACTGGCTAAAATGGCGAAAGGACAATTTCGCCCGACTCACATAGGGGGGTTGAGAGATGGGAATGGGGAAGTACAGAAAGATCCAAAAGTCGTCAATGATATACTGGGAGATTATTACACTGCGCTATATGCACAGGACATATCGGAGAGGAATGAGGGGAGGGAGTTCCTGGATTCCGTAGCGTTACCATCTCTCTCGGACTCTGATAGAGAAGCATTAAACGCATTGATCACGGAGCAAGAGATAATATCGACCATTAAATCATTGACTAATAACAAAGCGCCAGGGCCAGACGGATTTTCTAGTGATTTCTACAAACTTATGAGGGAGGAAGTTACGCCCATTTTATTGCCGGTGTATAATCGTATGCTGTTAAATAAGGAATTTTTGAAGTCGGGCAATGTAGCTTATATTAAAGTATTGTACAAGGATGGGAAAGACCCGGCTAACCCGGGGTCCTATCGACCAATCTCTTTGATAAATCAGGATGTTAAAATATTGTCGAAGATACTGGCAGATAGGTTGGCTATGTTTCTCCCTAATTTGATCGGGCCACACCAGGTGGGTTTTGTCAAGGGGAGGTCGGCGGTCAAAAACATACGCACGGTTTTGGCGGTTCAAGACGCAATGAGGAATTCTAATATGGAGGGTCATGATTCGCCAGCACTTTTAACGTTAGATGCCGAAAAGGCCTTCGATAATGTACACTGGGATTGGCTGAGGTTAGTTTTAGATAGATTTGGGATACAAGGATTGTTCAGGAATTACCTGGAAGCATTATACTCAGAACCTCTAGCTAGGGTGTTCACTGCAGGTTTTTTGTCAGCACCGATACATTTACAGAAGGGAACAAGGCAGGGATGCCCCTTGTCTCCGTTGCTGTTCGACTTGGCTTTGGAACCGCTAGCGAGACATCTCTTGTCATCCAGAGATTTTGAAGGGATTAAGGTTGGCAGTCAGGAGGTCAAGCTAACATGTTTCGCTGATGATCTTTTGTTATTTATGAATTCGCCTGGGGATCATTTGGGGGGGGTGCTGGAGAAGCTAAAATACTTTGGGTCCTTCTCAGGATATAAAGTCAATGCGCAAAAGAGTCAATTACTTTACTTGAAGGAATCAGGGGGAAGACCACCCTTGCAGGGCACGGTGGAAATAGCTAGATCGTATATTACATACCTGGGAATTAAAATAGGCAAATTTCCCTCTTCTCTCTATAAACTAAATTATTCACCTTTATTGGAAAAAATCCATAAGGAACTAAATCGATGGGCGTCATTGCCATTGTCGTTGTTTGGGAGGGCTGCTCTTTTAAAAATGATAAGCTTTGCTCGACTGTTATATCCAATGCAGACCATACCCATATTGATCAAGCACCTAGATAACCAGAAATTACAGACAGCATTTTTACAATTCTTGTGGCAAAGAAAGAGACCTAGGATTGCATATAAAAAATTGGCACTGCCCAAAGTGGATGGAGGTATTCAGCTGCCACTTATACGATACTACAATTTAGCGGCCATCTGCAGACACATAGGGGATTGGATACATAACACCAATATGTACTCCAATGTTCAGCTGGAACAGGAATTGGCGGGAGCGGTTCCGCTGCAGGCACTGCTACACATGTCATATGCTCAACTGCCTAATAACGTTAAAGCAAGTCTGTTGCTGAAAGATACAATCGGCACCTGGAAGGCGGTGCGGAAGCTTTTTGGTCTTCCGTATGGTCTTTCTAAATTCTGGCCGTTGTGGGATAACCCTATGTTTCCACAGGGGAGTCAGAATAAATTGTTTTCGCAGTGGAAAGATGAAGGGATCAAGGTCCTGGGCCAACTCATGAATGTTGAGGAGGGGAGATGGCTTACGTGGCAGGAGGTTTCTAGCAAATACAATTTGAGGGAAAATCAATATTTGCAATATGTTCAAATAACGGGGTTATGTAAAAACAAAGTCCGCAATATTGATGGAGTAGAGATACGGGGAGCATTTGATGGGATGGTGCCGCAGGGTGGTGCGGGGAGAAGCCTTGCAAGTTTATATGGTAAACTTCGGAATGCTCATCTTGATTCCTTTAGTACTTCCTGCTTTAGAACGTGGGAGTTGGAGCTGGAGGATCCAGACATCTCCAGCAAGATACGAGATGGATGGGAGAGGGTGAGGAAGGTCATGGTGAATGAACAGTGGCGTGAGATGCACTTCAGGCTAATGCACAGAGCGACATACGCCTTTAATTTATCCTACAGGGACGCTCCAGCACATTATCTGCGTAATTGTCCAAAATGCGACTTGCACAAAGCCAATTTACTCCATGGGATGTGGTTGTGCCCACAAATTCGCACGTTTTGGGATCGGGCGTTACAATTTATTAAAGATACCTGGGGGGAGGAGGTGCATGCAAGCCCACAGGCAGTGCTGTTTCACTATATTCCTATGGATCCAGGGGGGGAGGGACCACCTCTAGTGGCCCGGAAAGGAGTGCATATGGCTTTATTGGCTATCAAAAAGTGCATCTTGCGTCACTGGCTACAGGCATCGGTCCCGGAAATTGCGGAGGTCGTGATTACTCTCAAGACTTTATTGGGGTATGATAAGACGGACCTAGAAAAACACAAAGAAAGGTCTACAGAACAATTTTTTAAAACTTGGCGTAAATTCATAGAGCAACATTATTCCACAGCAGAGATAGGGATGTTCATGCGCACATTTCAACACACATCATGGTATAGTTCACAGAGTATCCAGGGCACGCTAGGCATGCTGGTGGCCAGTTAAGAAAATGTTCACCGAGATGGGGGAGAGTTGGGGGGAGGGAAGGGAATTGTTGGTTGTGTTTTGTTTTACTGCATACCTTGCAACTTAATGATGACAAGTAAAATGAAAAAGAATTTTGAAGCTGGAACACTTTGTTATTTGATGTATAGATTATTGTATGTGTGATACACATTGCATACTTGTAACTGTTCTGGTTTTGAATAAAAAAAAAAAATATATTTAAAAAAAAAAAAAAAAGGAGGAGCTGAGCAGATTGATATATATTTTTGTGGGATAATGATCCGTTTAACTGGTAAGTTATTAATCTGATTCCCGCTCATTCTGAGCTTGTGAGCCTGCCCACTGGACTCCTAACAGTGATTGACAGCTGTGTATACTCACTCATACTGGACTCCTAAGCCCAGAGTTAGATTCTTTTCCCACAATGATATATCTATCCGCTCCGCTTCCCCTGCTCTATAACATGCCTGCAGATAGGACTGCATTTTCAATGACTGGTTCCCTTTAAATGAATAGAAGTTCTATTACTGGCTGAACAAATGTTCCATGCATGAACTCCATCCACATTTACATACTGCATCTTTTAGTTCTGAAATTCAGAGCATAATAATTTTGTGATGGAGTGGTGCAATTTTTCTTGACCCATCCACACCTTCTGGGCAGTTAAGAACCTGCAGCGCAGATGTCATTCATGTGATTATGACCTGAACAAGTGCTTCACATAGTATGGAATTAGTACTAGGTGTTGGGCTACATTACTAACTTCCTAGTATAGACCTTTTATTTTGTGTTTTTTCATGTTTTTAGAATGTTAAAGTTCTTGTGTGCATTGTATAGTGAAATTTCTAGCATAAATTATAGTAAATTTATCAAACTGTGTCACTAAGGCTGGGTTCATACGACCAAGTTTCAGATGTAATTCGGGCGGTTTACGCCCCGAATTACGTCTGAAAAAACTTCTCCATTACGGTGACAAACATCTGCCCATTACTAGCAATGGGTTTTACGATGTACTGTGCCGACGACCTGTCATTTCATGCGTCGCTGTCAAAAGACAGCGCGTAAAAAAGACGGCTCGTCAAAAGTGCAGGACACTTTTTGGGACGTAATTGGAGCCGGTTTTCATTGAATCCATTGAAAAACCGCTCCAATTAAGTCCGTAATGGACGCTGCAAAAAAAACGCGAGTACGAGCAATTAATCCCTCCCCCATTGTTTTTGTACATTGGCTTCACGTTAGTGAGTAGTACAGCATTTTTGATTTTATAAAATGATAGGTTTGCTTTTAGACCATGATAAAATACACTTACCTGGTAGAGAGACCTAGCCATTCCCCTAATTTTGCTAATCCAAACCATTTTTATTTCAGTAAATGCAGTGATCTTGAAGAAGAATTGAAAAATGTGACAAACAATTTAAAATCTCTGGAGGCTCAGTCTGAAAAGGTAAGGAAAATGCAACAAATATATAGGTAATATCAGACTCCTTAACTGTAAGTATACTGACCTAAAATGCTAGACACAATTCTGAGCTGTACAGCGAGTGAGGTGTAGTCACTCCTTTATGGCATGTCCTACAGAAATGACCGCACTCAGATCTATTTCTCGACTATAATATCTTCCATCGGATATGCTATAAATGTTGTTCATTGGAATACACCTCTGAAGAACTAGAAGTCCAGTTGTGGCATGCCCCGACTGCAAACCTCACAAATAGCTGTATTGTGGAGTTTGATCAGACATATAGGAAAGTGGAAGTATTTGTTTGAAGAGCAGATGAAACCTTGACCTGGTTTCGAGAGTTACTTGCAGACCACTTGTTTTCTTGGTTTTGACTAAAAACGATAGATTATTTTTCCAGTCTGAACTAACCTCACGGGCTTATCACACTTTTCACAAGGTTGAAGGGGCATGCTTTAACAGGAACACTAAACTACAAGCTAGGAAAGTTACATTTTAACCTGTATCCTTGTAGTGAGTGCACACAAACTCTTCCATTGGGTATTGAGGTGTTTTGTTTTTTGTTTTTTCTCTAGTATTCTGAAAAAGAAGATAAATATGAAGAAGAAATCAAGATCTTAACAGACAAACTGAAAGAGGTGAGTGATTAAATAGATCCAAAGCAGGACTGGACTGGGAGACTACTATTGACCTTTACATAGTAGTGTTTTGACGGGTTGTGGGTGCGATGGAGTATTACATTTGCACAAAGATGTTTTAGATTGCTGCCTGCATTATATTTCGATCTCCCTCTTTTTTTAAAAAAAAAAAAAAACAGGCAGAAACCCGGGCTGAATTTGCAGAAAGAACAGTTGCCAAACTAGAGAAAACAATTGATGACCTTGAAGGTAAGCGGTGTATTAAAACGTGTACCCTTTTTATATCTTGTGATTTTATAAATGTTTAAATTAAAGAGGCTCTGTCACCAGATTATCAAATCCCTATCTCCTATTGCATGTGATCGGCGCTGCAATGTAGATAACGGTAAAGTTTTTTTTGTTTTTTTAAAGAACTATCATTTTTGGCCAAGTTATGAGCAATTTTATATTTATGCAAATGAGCGTGTATTGTGTGTGTAACATCTGGGCGTGTTTACTTGTTTTACTAGCTGGGCGTTGTGAATGGAAGTGTATGTTAGCATCATACACTTCTATTCACAACGCCCAGCTAGTAAAAGAAGTAAACACGCCCAGATGTTACACACACAATACACGCTCATTTGCATAAATATAAAATTGCTCATAACTTGGCCAAAAATGATTTTTAAAAAAAACAAAAAACGTTACTGGTCTCTACATTGCAGCGCCGATCACATGCAATAGGAGATAGGGATTTGATAATCTGGTGACAGAGCCTCTTTAAAAAAGAAAAACCTTAAGTGTGATCTACACTAACTTGCGTGACACAAGGGTACAATACAAATACTGAATATAGAATAGCAAAGTTTCTTCCACTTTTCCTCAAGGATGGCAGGTTACAGAGGGGTATCAGAAGTGGTGCAGAAGCAAAATTGATGGGGTTGAATTGCTCCTATTTTGTAACCCTTTCCAGGAGATAACTGTAGGGTATCTTCATGCTGGGACATCACAAGGAGCAGCTCATATTTGGGGATCCACAAGCTTTATGCTAGTCTAACCGAGCCCATTGTAGTTAGCCGTTTTGATGTTGGAGACAGCCCCTTTAACTTCATACTATACTTTTCCGTTCAAGCAAATATTAAAACAGTCAATATTACCACTCCTTTTATAACGTTTATGTATGGTAGAATAACCCATCGTATAACATTTATTTTTTTTCCCTGTATTGCTTAAGAATGATCAATTATTTAACTGACAAATACATTGTAGCATCAAGTTTCTGCCTAGTAACCAGACTTCTTTTCTCTTCCACGCTTCCTTCATACTGTTCTGCATCTGTACTCGACTCTCCTCCTGTCCTTCCGAATGATTCCTGCTTCTTCTCTGATAGATGAGTTGTATGCCCAGAAGCTGAAGTACAAGGCTATCAGCGAGGAGCTAGACCATGCTCTCAATGACATGACCTCGTTGTAGGCTGCCGAATGGTTCCATGCCACGTGGCTTTCAAGTTTTCTGTCTACTACTATTCTTTGTCTGACTTTCTTCACTGCTCATTCTGTTGAAATAAAAATCAATCTGCACCCTTTCATTCATTTCTTTCTTTACCTTATATTTTCGTGTATAGTACATGTATAAGAGAACAGTCAAACGCTTTCCATACATGAAATCTACTCAAACAAAAGTACTGAAGACTCCGCATTTGAGTCTTTGTTTACAACGTCCGTGAATACATCACGAGCCCACGTTTTCGCACCTTGTTTCTTGGACAGTTTCTATATATTTTGTTGTGCATGCTTGTAGTTCACGCGCTAAAGTAAAATCAATAGTGTAAAAGAAATGTTCCTCTAATGTAAATATGCAGATAATTCATGTTTTATGTTTTTGTTTTAGACCAACTGGCAAGTGCCAAAGAAGAAAACCTGGGAATGCACCAAGTTCTGGACCAAACACTACTAGAACTCAACAATTTATAATGAAAAGTGAAGACTGTTGTGCACACACTTGATTCCTTCCTTAAACTCTTAGTCCGTCACCTTTTTTTTTTTTTTTATATAACATTCCAGGGGAAAACTGCAATGACTGCGACCAAATATTTTATTTTTTAAAGAAACCGTTCACAATGTTTATCTCAACCTGATAAGTTGGTGCATTGTACCTATCTTTTTTTCAAGAATTCTTTTTATACGAAGGTCCCATGTACATTTTAAAGCTAGAATAGTCACGTGATGTTCAGTGTTTGTCTTATGTTATTCTGTTACATGACCACAATGTGTTGGTATTAAAATACAAAAGATGTTCTATGAGTTGTTGAATGTCATCAATAAAATACAGACGTGTTCATTATAACATTCTCTCTGGTTTTGAAGAACAAACTACTGGATTGGATAAAATGTATTAAATTCTCAATTTAAATATAAAATGTAAAACGCTCAAACATCGCATGTGTCAAACCACACAACTTTACTACAATGCCTGCACCTTTTAGAAAACTCATGCAGATTATATTTTTTTCCAAATGGACCAAACATTGGTTCAGCTTTCAAAAATGGCTTCATTCAAAGTGGCCTGCTCCTGTCTAGGGAAAGCACACAAAGTGGGGCAATTACAAATCCTTTCTAGAGGAATAGTGCCTACTTGGTCCAAGATTAGTTCAATATGGCATTCTTAGGGTATGTGCACACACACTAATTACATCCGTAATTGACGGACGAATTTCGGCCGCAAGTCCCGGACCGAACACAGTGCAGGGAAAACCTGTTTAAGTACGGGACAGTTGTCCTGCAGTGAGGCAGGGACTCCTAGCATCGTACATAAGTATGATGCTAGGAGCCCGGCTCCCTGCACTGTGTTCGGTCCGGGACTTGCAGCCGTAATTAGTGTGTGTGCACATACCCTTAGGGCCT
Organism: Rhinoderma darwinii; assembly: GCF_050947455.1. Lineage (NCBI taxonomy): Eukaryota > Metazoa > Chordata > Amphibia > Anura > Rhinodermatidae > Rhinoderma > Rhinoderma darwinii. Next base: position 272,886,111 of record NC_134687.1, on the reverse strand, counting down.
GAAGAGTGTTGGTTTGTTAACCCCTTCCCGTCACAGATATATATTTATCCATATATATATATATATTTATCTATATATATATATATATATCTGTGTATATATATATATAATTATTTTTTCCTCCCCCTCCCAAAAGCCCTTTTTTTTTAAGTGGGATGAGCTGTAGTTTCTATTGGTACCATTTTGGGCTACATGAGACTTTCTGATCATAGCCCACAAATAAATTAAGTGAAGTGACCAAGCGATTCTGACGGTTTATTTTTTACAGCGTTCACCATGCGGGTTAAATAATGGTATATTGTAATATGCAAGAGGCAGGGCCCCAAACCGTGTTCGGACATCTTTCTATCATGGCCAACGTTAACCCCTTCCCGACATCCGCCGTGTATAAATACGGCTGTCTGGCAGGGCTTCCCGCAAAGTGCAGTACTATTACGTTGTGGTGGTAGTGCTGGCTCAGGAGCTGAGCCTGCACCATCACTACTGGGTTACAGCTGGCACCCTGATGTAACTGCCAGGCCCGGAGCTAGCCTCTGATCCAGCTGAAATAACCCCTCAGATGCTGATTCACTAGTGATCACAGCATGTGGGGGGGGTTTAAGCCACCGGCACCCCAGCAACGTGATCGCTGGGTTTCCGGTGGCTGCAATGGCAACCGGAGGCCTAATACTGGCCTCCCGGTCTGCCAGCAACTGAAGCCTCCTATGCCCTGCTCGGAGGCGGTGCCTAAAAGGCTTCCGGTACCATCTGCAAGATAATGCCGGCTCAGAAGCTGAGCCGGCGTTGTCAGCAGTGAGTGTCCGGTGTAATGGCAGGGACCGGAGCTAGCTCAGATTCCTGCCATTAACCTCCCCCCTTAGGGTATGTTCACACGCCTAACAAAAAACGTCAAATACAGAGCTGACTTCAGAGAAAGCAGCGTCTGATTTTCAGGCGTTTTTGAAGCTGAAAATGAAGCTGCTTTTGAGGAGTTTTTCATAGTTTTCAATGGAAAATCAGCTAAAAAAAATCGCCTCAAGAAGTGACATGCACTTTTTACGCTCCGTTTTTTCACATTGATTTCAATGGGCAGATGTTTGTAGGCGGCCAGCTTGGGTTTTTCGAGGCGTAAATGCCCTGAAATACGCCTGAAAACAGTGTGAACATACCCTTAGATGCAGCGATTGCTGCGTCTTAGTGGTTCGTAGCAAATCGGCAGCCCTGCTATGCGCTGGCAAGGCTGCTGACATACTATGGCAACAGAAGGCCTAACAATGGCCTCCTGTCTGCCATTACGGAAGCCAATTAGGCCCCGACCGGAGGCGGAGCCTCATCGGCTTGCTGTCAGTGAACTGACAGTTCTAATACATTGCACTACGTAGGTAGTGCAGTGTATTAGAACAGTAATCAAACAGTTGGACCTTCAAGTATCCTAGTGGGACTAAAGGAAAGTGTAAAAATAAAATAAGTTTCAAGTAATAAAATAAGACATTTGCGCTTTTTCCCTTGTCAAGTCATTCGTTATTGAAAAAAAATAATACAACCATACATATTTGGTATTGCCACGTCTGTACCTACCTGAATGATAAAAATATTATGTTTGTCCTGCACAGAACGCCGTAAATAAAATGAAAATAAAAAAATACTGCCAGCATTGCTGTTTTTTGGTCACGGTCTTCCAAAAATTGAAATAAAAAGTGATCAAAAAGTCTCATGTATCCAAAAATGATACCTATAAAAAGAAACCGTCTCACAAAAAAATAAGCCCTCATAAACCTCAGTCTACAAAAAATTAAAAAGGTATGGTTCTTACAACATGGCGACAGAAAAAAGAAACAATTTTTACAAAAGTAATAATTTTTTATTGTGCAAAAAGTTTTAAAAAAGTGCTATAAATTTGATATTGCCGGAATCTTACTGACCCGCAGAATAAAGTCAACATGTAATTTATGACGCTAAAAAACTATGCCAGATTTGCTGGTTTTTGGTCACCTTGCCTCCCAAAGAAAAGGCTAAAAAGTGATCAAAAAGTCGCATGTACCCCAAAACGGTACCAATAATAACTAGCTCGTCCCGCAAAAAAACAGCCCTCATAATACTTAGTCTATGAAAAAAGTGAAGCTAAACTTCTGACATGTCATAGTGGCATGTCACAAGTTTGGATTGGTGGGGGTCCGAGCACGGAGACCCCCACCAATCGCTAGAACGTAGCAGCTGAAGTGCTTGTGTGAGCGCTCAGCTGCTTAGTGTTTGTTTGGGTTTTGTCGGAAATAAATGTATCGTGTACGGACTCAATACAAAGTCTATAAGCCTATACTCCGATACATCGGCTTTCCGGAAAAAGCCGAACAGAAATGAAGCAGCTGAGCGCTTGCACGAGTGCTTCGTTCTAGCGGTTGGTGGGTTTGCTCGCACCCTCACCAATCCAAACTTCTGACATGTCACTATGACATGTCAGAAGTTTGTCAAATGTTTAGCTAGACTTTAAAGCCTTAAAGTCAGGAAAGAAAAATATGCAGTTGTGCCGGCCCGAGGGGAACATTTCTTCTGTGTGAAGAGGCGATTTATCAAGGTCCTAAAATAAGGGTACTGGGAAGGGGAGGGCCCAAACGTATCTGCTGGAAGTGAGGGTGCCTGTATTATACCAGGACAACCCTTCCCAGCAAATTCACTGAACTGCAAAGGGGCAGAGTGTGGACCAAAAGGGGGATAAGAAAGAACACCGGCCTGTGCAGAAAGGATTGCTTCACAACGTAACACCTCTATGGATTATTTTATTGTTTACACTATTATACTACCTGACTATGCTCCTGATGATTATTTTATTGTTTACCCTATTATACTACCTGACTATGCTCCTGATGTACTCTGCCCAGCTTACATGTACCCCACATTATAAACTGAAATACCAGTAAGGGTATGTGCACACGATGAGAGGCTTTTTCGTCTGAAAAGACAGACTGTTTTCAGGAGAAAACAGCTGCCTCGTTTCAGATGTAAAAGCGCCTCGTATTATGCGAGGCGTCTGTGACGCTCGTAAATCTTGAGCTGCTCTTCATTGACTTCAATGAAGAACGGCTCAAATTACGTAGCCAAGAAGTGTCCTGCACTTCTTTGCCGAGGCAGTCAATTTACGCGTCGTATTTTGACAGCTGTCAAACGACGACGCGTAAATTACAGGTCATCTGCACAGTACATCGGCAAACCCATTCAAATGAATGGGCAGATGTTTGCTGACGTATTGTAGCCCTATTTTCAGACGTAAAACGAGGCATTATACGCTTCGTTTACGTCTGAAAATAGGTCGTGTGAACCCAGCCTAATACTCAAACATAACCACTACCAAGCAAAATCCACACTCCCAAAGCGAAATGGCGCTCCCACCCATCTGAGCCCTGCAGTGTGCCCAAACAGCGGTTTACTTCCACACATATGGCATTGCCATACCCGGGAGAACCCTTATAACAATTTTTGGGGGGTGTGTCTCCAGTGGCATAATCTGGGCATGACATATTTCCTACTGAAATGTCACATCTAGGGAAAAATGTTTATTTTTACTTTGCACAATCCGCAGCACAATCATTTATGGAAAAGACCTGTGGAATGAAAATGCTCACTACACCCCTTTATAAATGTATTGAGGGGTGTAGTTTCCAAAATGGGGTTACATCAGGGTTTCCCTTATTATTTAACATCGGAGCCTCAGCAATTGTGAACCAATACTGTGTAAATTGCCAAATTAGGCCTCAACTTTGCATGGTACTCTCTCACACCTGATCCCTGAAGATAGTCCAGGCAAAAGATTAGGGCTACATGTAGGGTGTTTCTAAAACCGTGAAACACAGCATAATAATTACGCCTCATTCACACGACAGGGTCTGAGTGTCGGCCGGTAAAATTTTCCCGGACGGTTTGCCTCCGTTTTGCATCCGTTCCGGGCCGTGTTGCTGTTTTAAACGGCCGATTTTGACCCGTTTTGCATCCGTTTTTTTCCCTGACCGTTTTTAAATCTGATGAATTTCATTTGTCAATTGTTTTTTTGATCTACGTGTAGTTTATAGTGGAATGAATATTCCATAGAAACAGATACGTAATTATTTTCCTGTGCTTTATAGAAGAGGAATGAATAGGATATAAATGCAGTTTATAGTGGAATGAACACACATTCAATAGAAACAGATGCCTAATTAAACTACACATAGATCCTGTTCATTCCAGGTCTATCAAGCACAGAAATTTCCAAAAACTTCTGTTTATATGGAATTTGTGTTTATTTCCTCATTACCTCCAAAGAAAATCTGTTCATGCCATGTATACCAAGCATAAAAAAATCATTATGCCATTTTTTTATATTATCTTCACATTAGTAATAATTTTCATTCTTTTACTTCATTTTTTTTCTTAATTCTATAGTATGTCCCCCTGGACAGAGCGCTTGATGTCTCTGTCAATATCTGGACAGTGACATCAGGGGCAACTCCTGAAGTGGAATCCCCATGTGGCCAGTGATTCCACTTCAGGAAAAGCCCCTGTCGTCTGTGTCCATTTATGGACACTGAACGTTACTGGCTTCTGGTGTGGAATCCCCAGACACAAAGTGTTCGGGGATTCCGCTTCAGGAGTTTCCCCTGATGTCACGGTCCATATATGAACAGAGACATCAAGCGCTCTGTCCAGGAGCGGAATCCCCGAACATACGGGGATTCCGCTCCTTCAGGGAGCTAAAGTGGGGCTAGCACATTGCAGAGCAGGGACGTCGCTGCAGCAGCTGCTAGCGGCACCATCGGCCATGGGAGGTGTCGCCGCTAGCAGCCGCTATGGCTGCCATAGCGGTAGCGATGCCTGGAGAAGCGCCCTGGCGGAAAGGCGGCTGCTGATTCGCTGTGCCAGGGCGCTTTTAAAACAAGCAGTGGAAGGGAGCCAGTGCAGTGCCCCCTTCCACCTGCTGTACAGTACCCCTGTATACAGCACCCCCACATTGTTACCGCCAGCATACAGCACTTCTTCTGAATGGCATAAACTCCTCCTCACATGCACTCTGCGCTGTGAGGAGAAGAGAGCGAGCGAGGGTAGAGACGGCCATCACTCGGGACACATTCCGTGATGGCCGTGTATTACCCGGCCCCATAGTCTTCTATGGGAGCCGGGTAAACGGCCGAAAATAGGGCATGTCCCATTTTTTGACGGCCGGTTTTCCCGGCCCGTCAAAAAGTCAGTCGTGTGAATAGCCCCATTAGGGGTCTATTGTTCTACTGCAGCCGGGTGACGGCCGATTTATGAACCGTCACCCGGCCAGGAAACCCTGTCGTGTGAATAAGGGCTTAGGGAGCTGTCTTGTTATGGTGGCATAAGCTGGGCACCACATATTGGCATATCTATGGAAAAAATCCCATTTTCACTCTGCAACAACGCGTGCACACTAATTTCTGCAAAACACCTGTGGGGTTAACATGCTCACTACACCCCTAGGTGAATACCTTGAGGGGTGTAGTTTCCAAAATGAGGTCTTTTGAGGGGTTTCCACTATTTGGGTCCCACAGGGGCTTTGCAAATGCGACATAGCGACCAGAAACCAATCCAGCAAAATCTACACTCCAAATGCCGCTCGTTCCCTTCTGAGCCCCGCCGTGTGCCCAAAAAGCAATTTATGACCACATATGGGGTATTTACGTACTCTGGAGAGGTTGCTTTACAAATGTTGGGGTTCTTTTTTTCCTTTATTTGTTGAGAAAATGAAAAATTTTGAGCTAAAGCTACGTCTTAGGTCTTATTCACACAAACGTGTGCGTTTTGCGCGCGCAAAAAACGCAGCATTTTTTGCGCATTGCAGTTCCGTGTGTCATAAGTGTTTGCTGCGTGATTTTCACGCATATGCCATCCTTATGACACGCGGTTTTGATGTTTGGAAAAAGAAATTAAGGAAGTGATTTTATTTTTCCCTTCATTTCTTGATCTACTGTTGCGCGAATCACGCGCGACACACGGAAGTGCTTCCGTGTGCTGCGTGTGATTTTCACGCACCCATTGACTTCAATGGGTGCGTGATGCGCGAAAAATGCCCAAGTATAGGACATGTCGTGAGTTTTACGCAGCGGACACACGCTGCGTGAAAATCCCGGAATGTCTGAACGGCCCCATTGACTAACATACAGTAGTCATCTTCAGCACTAACGGGGAGACCCATTTGAATAAAGTTCAGGCTGTGTTAAATTCCCTCAGAAAAGCAGGGTTTACTGCTAACCCAGAAAAGTGTGCCATTGGGTTAGAGGAGGCCAGGTATTTGGGCTAATTGGTAGGAAGAGGTGTGATAAAACCTCAAGTGAACAAAATTGAGGCAAAACAAAATTGGCCACAGCCCCTTACAAAAAAACAGGTGAGGGCAATCTTAGGTATTGTGGGATACTATCGAAGGTTCGTCCCAAACTTTGCCTCCATTGCAGCACCCTTAACAGATCTAACGAAAAGCATAAAGTCCGTTATGGTTCAGTGGTCCCCAGAAGCAGAAAGGGCATTTCAGGGGCTTAAGAAAGCCTTGTGCAGTCAGCCGGTGTTGATAGCACCAGACTTTTCTAAAGAATTTGTTGTACAAACCGATGCCTCCAATGTTGGTTTAGGGGCAGTCCTATCGCAAGAAGTGAATGGGGAGGGGCATCCCATAGTGTACCTAAGTAGGAAACTCACTTCTTGTGAGAGGAATTATTCAATAGTGGAAAAGGACTGTTTGGCCATAAAGTGGGCACTAGAGACGCTGAGATACTATCTACTAGGCAGAAAATTCCGGCTAGTTTCGGATCATGCCCCCTTGAGGTGGATGTGCCACAACAAAGGAAATAATGCAAGGGTAACTAGATGGCTTCTAGCATTGCAAAATTTTACTTATAGTGTGGAACACAGACAGGGGAAACTACATGTCAATGCCGATGCCCTTTCACGTATCCATTGCTTATCGACTACAAGTGCCCAGTCCCCTGGCCTTGGGCAGAGGGGGGGGGATATGTAAACAGTCAGTAGGAAGACTGGTAGAGGGTAGGTATGTGCCACTGAGATTTCTTATCTCAGTGGTGTAAATCTCTGGGAAGTTTTATATATATATATATATATATATATATATATATATATATATATATATATATATATATGTATGTATGTATGTATGTATGTATGTGTGTGTGTATATATATATATATATATATATATATATATATATATACACTCACACACATATGTCTGCTGGGGAAAACCTTAGGCCTCAGGACCAAAAGCACTAGAGCGGGTCCCATTGCTGACAGTAGAATCAAAACATACTTTATATGGACAAAAGTATTGGGACCCGCCTCTTAATCATTAAATTCAGGTGTTTCATTCAGTCCCATTGTCAGTTGCATACAATCCAGAACCTATCCATGCAGTCTGCCTTTACAAATATTTGTGAAAGAACGGGTCATTCTAAAGAGCTCACTGAATTCCAGCGTGTTACTATAATAGGATGTCACTGGTGCAAGTCAGTTTGTCAAATTTCTTCTCTCCTTTGCATCATTTAATTGGGTTATCCACGTTCTGTGAATTTAGAAGCCATTTCTTTAAGTCTAAGGTCTTGTGTCGATTGATCTTCCACGATCATCCTCACTCGTTCAAATTGTGTACAGGGAAAGGATCTTTTGGTGGTGTCAGGGTATGTTCACACGGCCTATTTACGGACGTAATTCGGGCGTTTTTGCCCCGAATTACGTCTGAAAATAGCGCCTCAATAGCGCTGACAAACATCTGCCCATTGAAAGCAATGGGCAGACGTTTGTCTGTTCACACGAGGCGTAAATTTACGCGCCGCTGTCAAATGACGGCGCGTAAATAGACGCCCGCGTCAAAGAAGTGACCTGTCACTTCTTTGGCCGTAATTGGAGCCGTTATTCATTGACTCCAATGAATAGCAGCGCTAATTACGGCCGTAATAGACGCGGCGTTCAAGCGCCTGCACATGCCGGTACGGCTGAAATTACAGGGATGTTTTCAGGCTGAAACATCCCCGTAATTTCAGCCGTAACGGACGCCCTCGTGTGAACATACCCTCAGGGTGACAACTGGTAAAGTGGAGGAGGCTATTACGATCAGTAGTTTTCTTATATAGGTGAATCGATAATCTTAATCAGTACGAAACACCTCAGTATCAAGAAAACTGATAGATTGTGAGTCATAACTCAGTGAAAACTGTAGTTCTAAATAAATAGTATCACAGAGTGGGAACTCTTCATAAAACATAACCTTTATTCATTATTATATACACTGGCGTAGCTATAGGGGTCATAGCGGTCGCAATTGCGACCGGGCCCCGAAGCCAGGGGGGCCCACAGCCCCCCGCACCAAATCAATAAAAAGTTACTATAGTAACTCGGGCCGCGGGCCCCTGTTACTATAGTAACAGACTGTACTTACCTTCCTGGTTCCGGATCGCAGCGGAGGTCCTGACGTCAAGCGCTGTGCGCAGCGCATGACGTCACAGCGCTATGCGCCGCGCACAGCATCGAGACGACAGAAGTACCGCCGCGGCTGAAGAGGAAGGTAAGATTAGCCCTGACTGGCGGGGTCCGACTCCCGGGACCCGCCAATCAGCTGTTTTGAAGGGGCCGCAGCACTCGTACGAGAGCTGCTCCCCTTCATTCCGGTCACACTGTGAATCGGTGTCGGCGATTCACAGTGTGAGCAAGTAGTGAAATGAAGGGGAAGCAGCTCTCGTACGAGTGCTGCGGCCCCTTCAAAACAGCTGATTGGCGGGTCCCGGGAGACACATCAGCTATTGATGGCCTATCCTGTGGATAGGCCATCAATGTTTAGGGACTGCACAACCCCTAAGCCTACGATGTAGCAGGCTTAGAGGGCCCATGAGACAGGATCACAGATTGTGTGATCCTGTCTGTTGGGCCCTGTATCTAAGCCAATCACATGGTAGGCTTAGATACATGGCCCATGTGTGATCCTGTCTGATGGGCCCTGTATATAAGCCTACCACACTGTAGGTTTAGATACAGGGCCCCAGCACACAGTAATCTTATACTGTATAAGATTACTGTCTGCTGGACCCTGTATCTAAGCCTACGTTGTGGTAGGCTTAGATACAGGGTCCCACAGACAGTATCACACATGGGCCCTGTATCTAAGCCTAACACGTGTTACTAATAGTTTTTCTTGTGTGTTTTCTTACAGGTTTGGTCGTTGGACTACGGCGGATTCCAGGACTACTTTGATGACAGCTTTTTTTTTATTATCAATAAAATGGTTAATGAGGGTTGTGTGTTTTTTTTTTTATTTCAATAAAATATTTTTTCTATGTCTTTGTGGTTTTTTTTAAACTATATTACTACCACCTTAGTAATGGCCGCCGGCTGATTGAGAGTATCCATTGCTAAGGCGGGGCTTAGTGTTAGCCGGTGCAGAGGCTAACACTAACCCCCTTTATTACCCCGGTACCCACCGCCACCAGGGGTGCTGGGAAGAGCCGGGTACGATCCAGTACCTGACCATCTGTAGTGATGGCCGGCCACTGGGGTGGCCGCAGGCTGGTATTATCAGGAGGGGAAAGGCCAGATACAGTGGCCCTTCCCACCCTGGTAATGCTAGGCTGCTGCTTCTTTATTGTATCTGGCTGGTTATGAAAAATGGGGGGGACCCCACGTCATTTAAAAAAAAAAAATAATAATTAGAAAGAAGGATGTGGGGTCCCCCCCAATTTTCATAACCAGCCAGATACAACACAGCAGCAGCAGGCAGCATTACCAGGGTGGTAGGTGCCACTGTTTTGGGCCTTCCCCAGCCTAATACTACCAGCCTGCGGCCACCCCGGTGCCTGCCCGTCACTACAGATGGACGGGTACTGATTCGTACCCGGCTCTTCCCAGCACCCCTGGTGGCGGTGGGTACCGGGGTAATAATGGGTTAGTGTTAGCCTCTGCACCGGCTAACACTAAGCCCCGCCTTAGCAATGGATACTGTCAATCAGCCGGCGGCCATTACTAAGGCGGTGATAATAAAGTTTAAAAAGATACAAGCACATAGAAAAAATATTTTATTGAGAATAAAAAAAAGCCGTCATTGAAGTCCTCGAATCCGAAATCCAACAACCGAACCTGTAAAAAAACACAAACACACAAAAATAATCAGTAACACATAAAGAAGCAAAATTATTATTCTTACCTTTCCTGGGTCCATCGCTGGAGCCGCAATGTCAGCAAGCTGAGCCCTGTATCTAATCCAATCATGTGTGATACTGTCTGCTGAGCCACTGTATCTAATCCTATCATGCGTGATACTGTCTGCTGGGCCCTATATCTAATCCAATCATGTGTGATACTGTCTGCTGGGCCCTAACTCTAATCCTATCATGTGTGATACTGTCTGCTGAGCTGCTGTATCTAATCCTATCATGTGTGATACTGCCTTCCGAGCCACTGTATCTAATCCGATCATGTGTGATACTGTCTGCTCAGCCACTGTATCTAATCCTATCATGTGTGATACTGCCTTCTGAGCCACTGTATCTAATCCTATCATGTGTGGTACTGTCTGCTGAGCCACTGTATCTAATCCTATCATGTGTGATACTGTCTGCTGAGTCATTGTATCTAATCCTATCATGTGTGATACTGTCTGCTGGGCCACTGCATCTAATCCTATCATGTGTGATACTGTCTGCTCAGCCACTGTATCTAATCCTATCATGTGTGATACTGTCTGCTCAGCCACTGTATCTAATCCTATCATGTGTGATACTGTCTGCTCAGCCACTGTATCTAATCCTATCATGTGTGATACTGTCTGCTGAGCCTATGTATCTAATCCTATCCATAGTTTATAAGGTCATAGTGCTATAGATATGATGTCTCCTATACACACATTATTATTATTATTTTTTTTGTGGTGGACACATATGTATTGGGGCTATTTCCCCTGACATTTTAAGCCCTGAGGGTATGTTCACACGGCAGCGTTCATTACGGCTGAAATTACGGTGCTGTTTTCAGGAGAAAACAGCACCGTAACTTCAGCCGTAAAGGTATGTGCAGGCGTCTTTCGCTGCGTCCATTACAGACGTAATTGGAGCTGTTTTTCCATGGAGTCCATGGAAAACGGCTCCATTTACGTCTGAAGAAGTGACAGGCACTTCTTTGACGCGGGCGTCTTTTTTACAAAATGACCATCGGCACAGAACATCGTAAGACCCATTCAAATGAATGGGCAGTTGTTTGCCAACGCTTTTGAGCCGCATTTTCGGACGTAATTCAATGCTAAAACATCCGAATTACGTCCGTAAATAGGGTGTGTGAACCCAGCCTTAGTGAAGCCCCCGGCTGCTAGTGCTGCATTGTTGGGTCACTCAGGAGACCCAGCGATGCAGCTGACAGCTGCGGACCGTCGGCCATGATGAGTTTGCGGGGGGGGGCCCAATAAGAACTTTTGCATTGGGGCCCATGAGCCTTTAGCTACTCCCCTGATTATATATCACTGATTAGAAAGATAAATATGTATCCACTGTATATTAACAATTCACTGGAAGAAGGTGGAAAATAGGTAATTTTTTTTTTTTTTTTAATTCTTTATTTTAAAGTTTTCCATAACATATGCAAGGGGGATACAGAAAGGAAAAAACAAAGGGGGAATACACAGTAAGGGGGTAGATACATATCTCAAATTTGTCATATCATAAAACAAGTTATCAATAGTACATAGGTGCAGCAAATATCACAAGTTCTCATAAAATCTTCCTAACATTGCATCTGATATGCTGTTATTTCACAGAGAACCAATCATCTTATAATCACCGACAACACTCGTGGCGTCTACCAAAATTGACTACCAGGAGTAATCCAGGTACCTACTGTTCATAGGATTAGGGGGTAGGCAGGAATAGGCACTTTTCGGCGTGGATAAAACAGAGAGATAAAAGAAAAAGACAAAGAACAAACTAAAATGCATCAGACAGACGTATGTTTAAGAGTTAAGCGCCTCAAACTCTGGAGTGGCACGGAAATCATGCCACTTCTGCCAAGTCTGAAAGTGAGAGACAGAGCGCTAGTGGACTATAGCTATCGACTCTTCCATGTCGTGTATATGTGACATTTCCCTAATCCATTCCGACACCGTAGGGATAACAGTACTTTTCCAATGTCTGGGGATCACCGTTCTAGCTGCCACCAGGATGTAGCCCAATAACGAGCGGGCCCGTCCCTTGGTTGCCCCCGGTATTATGGATAGGAGTAATACTTCTGGGCTGTCCTCTAAGGATATGTCTAGGATGTTCTTGATCAAAGATAGTATCGATCCCCAAAATGGGCAAAGGATAGGGCAATCCCACCATATATGGGTCATCGTTCCCCTCGCTAGTCCACAGCGCCAACACCGATCCGATGTAGACGGGTATATCCGACTCAGAACTGCCGGCACCTTATACCACCGAGACAAGATTTTAAAATTAGTTTCTTGCGCTTTGCATGAGATTGAGAATTTATGGCATAAAGTAAATGCCCTGGACCAGTCAGCGGGTGGAATAGATGCCCCCAGCTCTTTTTCCCAACTTAGGGCATAGGAAGGTTTGGAAAACCTCTTCTCTTCCAGTAAAAGAGCATAAACCAGCGCTATCGGCCTCGGCGCTGTGGAGGACGAGGAGACCAGAGACTCGAAAGGGGTCAATTCCCTGGACAGGTGTAGGGAGTGTTTATTTTTGCTAAAATAGTGCTGCAGCTGAAGATAGTCCCACTTCGACCTTAAGGACCTGATATCTACTGTGACCAAATCTTCATACTGTCTTAATTGACCCGATACCATCACATTTTTAAACGGGACACCCAAGACCCCATCACCTCCCAGTCTACCCAAAAAGGATGGCTGCAATCCCGGGGCGAAATCCCTGTTCCCTACTACTGGCGTCAACGGCCCATTTCTAGAGAACAGACCAGTCCTGGCGAGGTACCTGTCTAGGGTACGCAATAGCTCCCCTACTACCATAGGTAAGGACTTGGATGCCATCCTACTGCCTGGTGGCCTAGGCGCCCAAGGAAGGGTGATCAGTGGTAGTTTCGTCTGGGCTGCTTCTAACTGTATCCACCTCTTGTCCGATGGGGTATGAGCAATGTCAAGTAACCTCGCCAAGGTTGCAGCCATGTAATAAAAGAAGCAATCCGGTAAAGCCAACCCCCCATTATTTTTCCGTTGTACCAGGATGTGGCGTGCCACCCTTGGCCCTCTCGAAGCCCAGACAAATTTCTTAAAGCAAACATTTAAATCTCGAAACAGCGTCTTAGGGGGGGTACAGGGTAGCGTTTGATATAAGTATAGTAAGCGGGGTAATACATTCATTTTTAAGACATTGATTCTCCCTACCCAGGACAGCCAATTTCCCTCCCATGCGTTCAAGTCTCGTCTTATAGTTTGTAAGAGGGGAACATAGTTCATGGCATATATTTGCGTTATGTCCGAGGGTATCATTATACCCAGGTATTTAATCGCCCTAGGTTGCCAGGTAAAGCCAAAAGAGGACTGCAAGTCTTGTAAGGTGCTGCTATCAAGAGATATGTTCAACGCCGTGCTCTTAGTGAGGTTGATCTTAAAATTGCTATGTCGGCTATACTCCTCAATAGTGGACATCAGTACCGGCAGGGAGATACGAGGTTGCGTGATGTATACCAGTACATCGTCTGCGAAAGCGGAGCATTTGACGTGATGTGCCCCGACCTGTATGCCGCTGATGTCCGGCTTACGCCTAATCGCCTGTAAAAGGTGCTCCATGGTTAAGGCATAGAGAAGGGGAGATAGGGGGCAGCCCTGTCTGGTACCGTTGTTTATTTTAAAAGTAGAGGATAGCTGACCGTTTATCCTGACCCTAGCTTGCGGGCCCGAATACAGCGCTTTTATACTTTGCAGCATGGATGGGCCTACTCCAATCTGTTCCAGAGTCTTCCACATAAATCCCCAGTCCACCCGGTCAAAGGCCGGGGAGTGAAGTCTGCTTTGCATGGTCTATAAGAGAGAAAGATTTTAACGTGTTGTCTCGGGCCTCTCTGGTGGGGACAAAGCCAACCTGATCCGGGTGGACTAGGGACCCCAGCAGGCCTCCCAACCTATTCGCCAATAATTTTGCGTATATTTTTGCGTCTGTGTTTATCAAGGAGATAGGTCGGTAGCTAGTGCACAATTGTGGATCCTTGCCCTCTTTGGGAATAACGGTGATATGAGCTAGTAAAAACTCAGGTGGTGTCGGTGCCCCTCTAGACAGCACCTGTAAGGAACGTAACAATGTTGGAGAAATCCCGTCGGTCAGAGACTTATAAAAGGCTGCTGTGAACCCGTCTGGTCCCGGACTCTTACCCATTGGCAGCTGTTTAATTACATTCGTTAACTCCTCTAGTGTAAAGGGGGACTCTAATAGCTCAATATCTGCAGTGGCCAACGTGGGAAGAGCTGTGTCTAGCACGTACTTCGTCAGTGAGCGGGATTCCCCAAACTGGCTCTGGGGTTCCGCCGGAGCGGGGAGGTTGTACAATGCTCTATAATATTGTAGGAAAGCCTCCGCTATCTTTTCCGAGGTATGTACTGCTACCCCCGCCTCATCCTTGATCGAAGGGATATAGGAGGCTGACATCCGGTTTTTAAGCGCTAGGGCTAATTTTCTTCCGGGTTTATTTCCCTATTCATACATGGAGCGGGAAAATAGTTGGCGCAAGCGAGCATATTTTTTATTGAGCACATGCTGAATTTCCTGTCTTTTTAGGAGTAATTTTTGTAATGCGTCTGCCTGCAGTGTACGTTTATGTTGGGTTTCCTGCGCGTGCAGTTCAGCGAGTAGGGAGAAGAGTTTAGCGCTCGCCTCTTTTTTGAGTCGCGCTCCATGCTTTATAAGGATCCCTCTCAACACGCATTTGAGTGCTTCCCATTTAATTGGCGGGGAGGTAGGATCATCAGCATGATCCTGTTCAAAGTGCGTCACTGCTCTTTCAAGATCGAGCTTACATAAGGAGTCTTGTAGGAGTGACTCATTGAGCCTCCATGTGTAAGAACCCCTCTGTTTGGGGAGTAAGGTGATCGCACAGAAAACAGGTGCATGATCCGACAACAATATATTCCCAATACGTGATGAGGTAATTTGAGGAAGCAAACTATGGTTCGACAAAATGTAATCAATCCTACTATAAGAGTTATGAACGTGGGAAAAGAAGGTGTAGTCCCTGTCCGACCGGTGCGCCAGTCTCCATACATCGCAGAGCTGCATGTCATGGAAGAGTTTTTTGATTTTATTCAGCTTATTATGTGCAATGCTAGATCTCCCAGATGAGGTGTCCCAGGATGTGTTAAGAGGTATGTTAAAATCACCGCATAAAAGCAGGCTCCCTTTCTTGAAGACTTGCAGTGCTTCTAGTGTCTTGATTAAAAATGCAACCTGATTTATATTCGGGGCGTATAAACTCGCAATCGTGTATATTTGTTCCCCTATCTCACAGGTGAGGAAGAGGAACCGTGCGTCAGGATCTGTTTGGACCTGAAGGACTTTGTGGGGGAGAGATTTATGAAGAAAAATAGAGACCCCTTTTGTTTTACCCTCTGGATTAGTACTATGATACATGGATGTATAGTATCTGTTCTTTATGTCAGGAAAATGGTTTGTGTGGAAGTGGGTTTCTTGTAGGCACACAATATGTGCTTTCTGCTTGTGCATTGCATAAAGGACTTGGGACCTCTTCTGGGGGACATTGAACCCCTGTACATTAAACGAGGCCACATTGATATCAGTCATCTTGTCAAGAAGCGAGCACCCTTAACCACGTCTGACTCTTCAACAATAAACAAAAAAAAAAAAAAAATATATAGTAAGGTAAAGTAGTGGAACAAAAAAGAGCAAGGTACAAGGAGAGGGGAGGAAAAGGAACCAAAACAAGCGACAGTAGATACTGTCAGCAGGATAATCTATCAGTAAAGCGCACTCGCGCTAATTCTTTACTAGTAAACTAGTTTAAACCCTATGGGGGGGTCACAGAAGACTAGACCAGAGAACAATTACTCCCTCCGAAGGACCAGGTCAAACCCTATAAGTCAAACAGTAACATATGAAACAGGAGAATGCAAATGACATTAAGGAGAAAGAGAAACATTAGTAGAAATCTGCAATCACATCATCGCCCGTAGCATATTCACCCACTGGAAGCTGATAAAGAAACGGGAATGAGGAATCAGCGATCCCGGGGTCGTCTCGGCGGAGTGGTCGGTCTGCGACGCAGGCGCTGTGGTCTCGGCGATGATGGTCGCTCAGGAGCAATCCTCAGCTCCCAAGAGGCGGCAGAAGACGACGTACCCGATGGCTCCCGAAGGAAGCCTTCCCAGGCCAGGAGGGACATCCGCGGCAGTTCTAATTCTCGTAAAAAAGTAGGAAGCTTTTCCGGTACCGCAAGGCTTGCCATCGTGTTTCCCCACTTTACATGGAGAGCAAAAGGGAATCCCCATCTATAAGGAATGTTCCGGGACTGGAGAACCGATAATAAAGGTTTCAAAAGTGCTCTTTGTCGCAGGGTGCGCCGCGAGAGATCTGGGAACAGTGAAATCGTTGCTCCATCGAAATCAATGGTCGGGAGAGCTCTTGCTTGCTGCATAATTTCCTCTTTGACTGCGAAGTAATGAATACGGCAAATTACGTCCCGGGGTCTACTGGAATCATTGCTGCGGGCTCTGAGCGCTCGATGGGCTCGATCAATTTAGATGTGGGACTCCACAGGTTTCTTCATGAGGCCATTGAAAATTCCTCTAAGGGTGGGAAGGATGTCAGCTGTGCGTGTCGCTTCTGGAAGGCCGCGCACTCGTATGTTATTCCTTCGATTTCTATTCTCCAAATCGTCTTGTTGTGACGCCAGGAATCGTTGTTGTGTCGCTTGAGTCTCAGTGATCCTTTCCAACTCCTGTACGGATTGCGAGATATGGCTTTTAAACTCCTCCAAGTCGTCTACTCGGGCATGTAGTGCCGTGACCTCACCTTGTACTCTTTGAAGATCTTGACACCAAGCTGCTTTAAGGTCTGCAGCTAATAGAGACATGTCGTTCTTTGTGGGTAGGAGGGCAAGTAGTGCCTGTAGCTCCGGGTGTCTCCTCAGGGTTAGCGCTGCTTCATCAGGAGGGGGCAACCCCTGCATGGATCTCGCTCCCCCGGCCGTTTTAGGTGGCCAGTGACCACGGTGATCGCGACCCGGCTCCCTGACAGGTAATGCGTCTGCCTCCATACATGAAAAGCCCCTCTCTCTACGAATGCCTGGTACGGGGCTTGGTTTAGGTGCGTACAGCGTTTTCTTCGCCGGCGGGCTCAGGATTCTGTCGGCATCCTCTGGGCTTATCGGGGAGTGTGCTGGACTAACAGGAGGAGAAGGTGATGTATGCTGTCCCAGGTAAGGTGCAGGGGAGGTTGATACGTGGTCCTGCGGCTGGGGAGCTGTACCCGCCGCCCAGTCTCGCTGTCCCGTGGGCTGGTGATGGCGGTGATTCCGCTCTCCTTCCCCCCTATCTGAGGGCTGATCGTCGGGGCATGGGCCCTGGTCTGACTCACCCTCCACCGCGGTTGTCCCCAGGCTTGGCTCCATTTCCGGATGAGGCGCCTCCGCCTCTGTCTCATGGTCCGGGCAAGATGGCGCCTGCAGGCCTACCAATCCGGCGCCCTCTTCGTCCGGGTCTGCCAGCTCCTGGAGCGGCTGAAAAAAATTGCGGATGGGTACGTCCGAAGTGCCTGGTGTTTGTGGGCATTTGAGGGAGCTACGGGTCTTAGCTTTCCCCATTGCAGCGGTGTATTCTCCAGTTATTCACGGACCTGGCCTGGAGCTCTCTTTAGGTGCGTCCGCTCTCCAGTGCGCCTAGCCACGCCCCCCCCCCCCCGAAAATAGGTAATTTAAGATTAAGCCCTGATGTAACTGTCCATATACTCTGGCCGGGACATACCCCCAGCCGTCTGGGAAAGTTGGGAGATATGATATTAGTCTTATAATAATAATACAGAAGGGCAACCACTGATAGTTTAAAAATCGGGACAGTATAGCTGTAGTCAAATACAGCACATTCAAATAGAGTAGAAGGGTAACCTTCTACTCTATTTGAATGTGCTGTATTTGACTACAGCTATATTGTTCCGATTTTTAAACAATCGTGGTTGCCCTTCTGTATTATTACGTCCTCATGACGTCCTATTTGACTACAGCTATATTGTTCCGATTTTTAAACAATCGTGGTTGCCCTTCTGTATTATTACGACCTCATGACGTAATAGACACAACTACCACTCTCCTGTCCAATCAAAATATGGGATGACGTGATGGTGTGGGAGGTACGATGGGTGGAGCCAAGTCTCATAGTTGGCGTTCTCATTGCCGCAAACTAGTATCTATTTGAACCTGAGAGCATTGGTCCACCATCAGGACAAACGCTCAGCAGTTTTAACTGCTCATTTATCAATTTATCCTAAACATCAGTGAACAGCAGTTTTCACTGCATTTATTTTCTCAGCAGTCTTAGCTGCCTATTTGCCACCACATCGTAAATGCAGTTCTGACTGCTATTACTTATCATCGCATTTACTAAAGCCTTGTAACAACAGTTTTCACTGCTATAATTCCAATTGTGCATAATACTCCTGATGATCCCTCGCTTGTGTAGCGAATAGGAGAAACGCGTCGAGTTGACTTTATTATTGGAGGTTACTTTAAAATTAAGAATAATAGTGAGTTCACTCCAATTATGGAGTTTGCTTATATATAAATAATTGAGAAATGAAAGCGCCGCAGTATCAACAGTGAAGTGGATGAGTGTTAACATCAAGCTAGTATCTGCTTGGATTGTGGAGCGTGGATGGGAGCCAGGTCTCCCCTTAGCCTCATTCTCCCTCACTCACTGTGGCGTATAAATAGCAGTCAGCACTTTATTACTTGATATGGTTATCTATGCAGCAGTATCAATTTATCAAGGGTCCTGGTTGACCAATAGTACTGCATTTATTACTATTTCCTAGGTGTAAATATATCAGGACATTAGGTCATCGAGTGTCAGATATGGCACTAAGCACCAAGTAACATCGATTCAATCACACTCGAATGTCACTATATTTTAAATATACACAATAAAAGTTAAATCTTAAATTACCTATTTTCCACTTTCTTCCAGTGAATTGTTTATTCATTATTAAGATTAAAATACTCTGGGTAATTCTTTTGAATGCAAAACAACAAGGGTTGAATAAAATAAACAATACACAATAATCACCTGCAGTATCCAGAAAATTATATCTAGATGGCGTGGTACCATACACCACCTATAGACAAACTCCAAAGATACAAAAATTTCTATAAAACATACTAGTGTAATTTCTGAAGCACCACATATTGCATAAAATAATCACAACACTGACACTTCATAACCATCCCAAGGCGTTTCCCCAAACTTGTTGGTACATCAGGGACAATACTGAACAATTTGTGTGTAATTGGAGATCTATAATGGTATAGATAAATTTATAATAAATATTTGCTTGTATCGGCACATTTGTGCCAGGTTACAACTCCCGACTCCTGGGAGTAAAGATGACAATTGGTTGAGGAAGGAACAAGTGGATGAAGATGATCCATTTTACAAAACATGCTGGATTGTAGAAGCTGTAGATGGAGGCTTGGCATTCCACATGGTCTGTGACGACTTCCTGGGGAGGCATGGTGCCTAAATAAATGGAATTACGGTATTCACGAAAGTGAAGAAGGTAGTGCAGGGGGCACGCCCATATGCAAAAGATGACGTCAATGTATCTTTTCTAAGTAATAGAACGTTTGGTAAATAGCTCATGGCAGTAGATATGTGTTTCCTCGATTTGCCATGTAGCAATCTGCATATGGGGGGGCCACATTGGAGCCCATAGAGGTCCCCTGCTTCTGTAAGAATAAATCGTCGTAGAACATAAATACGTTTGTAGTCAGCACTTTAGTGAATAGCTCCATGTAGAAAGAGGGCAATTTGGGGTCAGTATGTGCGGACTTAGAATGTTCTTTAACAGCTTTGAGTCCCTTTTTGTAAAGGATCTGCCAGATACAACTTCTGTGTCGACGCCCATAGGTAATCCGTCTGCACCTGCTTCTATGTCTGTGAGACTGACTCCATCTTCCACCACCCAGTATGGCAGGCTTAGGAGTGGGAGAGCCTATCACAGCCTGGCCAGACGGAGCTAGCTCACGCCCTCTGTCTATTTATACCTGCCTTTCCTGTTCCTCCTTTGCTTGTGATTCTTCTGTTGGTTTCCTGGCCCTGCTGCAGATTCTTGAACTACTGATCCTCTGCTTGTGATTGACCTTGGCTTTTCTGACCACTCTTCTGCTCTGCGTTTTTGTACCTCGCTCATCTCCTGGTTTGACTCGGCTCGTTCACCTCGCTTGTTGCTCACGGTGTTCCCGTGGGCAACTTCCCCATTTCCCTGGCTTCTTTGTACCCTTGTCTGTTTGTCTGTGGTGCACCTATTGAGTGTAGGGACCGTCGCCCAGTTGTACCCCGTCGCCTAGGGCGGGTCGTTGCAAGTAGGCAGGGACTGAGTGGCGGGTAGATTAGGGCTCACTTGTCTGTTTCCCTACCCCGACATTACATAATCACAAGCCCATATACCTAGTCTACCCTGGTCCCTGACACTACTATGGACCCCCTTGAGACCCTGGCTCAGCAAATGCAGGGCCTCTCCCTACAGGTCCAGGCCCTGGCTCAGAGGGACAACCAGGCTGATGCTGCCCTGGTAGTGCCCCTCACCTCACCTCTTGAACCCCACCTCAAGTTGCCTGACCGGTTCTCAGGGGACCGGAAGACTTTTTTCTCCTTTCGGGAGAGTTGTAGGCTCTATTTTCGCTTAAAGCCCCACTCCTCTGGTTCTGAGAGCCAGCGGGTGGGTATAATTATGTCCCGGCTCCAGGACGGGCCCCAAGAATGGGCCTTCTCCTTGGCTCCTGACACCCCTGAACTTTCCTCCGTTGATCTTTTCTTATCTGCTCTCGGGCTCATTTATGACGAGACTGACAAGACTGCCTTTGCCGAGAGTCAGCTGGTGACCTTACGTCAGGGTAAGAGACCTGTTGAGGAGTATTGTTCTGACTTTAGGAAGTGTTGTGTAGATTCTCGGTGGAATGACCCTGCCTTAAGGTGCCAGTTTAGATTGGGTCTGTCGAACGCCCTGAAAGACCTGCTAGTTAGCTATCCCTCTTCTGACTCCCTAGATCAGGTTATGGCTTTAGCGGTACGACTTGACCGACGTCTCAGGGAACGACGACTTGAACGTGTTTGTGTTTTATCCTCTGACTCCCCCATGATGCCTCCCGAGGTTCCATTGCTTCGTTCTTCCACAGAAGACTCGGAGGTACCTATGCCACTCGGGGCCTCCGTGTCCCCCCAACAACGTAGAGAGTTCCGCTGGAAGAATGGTCTCTGCTTCTACTGTGGGGATGACAAGCATCAAGTGAACAACTGTCCTAGGCGTAAGAATAAGCAGCCGGAAGAACTTCCGCGCCTAAGTGACCATCGGGAAGGTCACTTGGGCGCACAGGTATTTCCCGTAAATATGAAACGTAATAAAATCTTGCTTCCCTTTCAGGTCTCTTTTGGTGGTAGGTCTGCTACCGGCAGTGCCTTCGTGGATTCAGGGTCTTCTGCTAATATTATGTCTGTGGAATTTGCTATGTCTCTAGCTATGCCATTGATTGATTTGCCTAAACCTGTCCCGGTAGTGGGTATCGACTCCACTCCTCTTGCTAATGGTTATTTTACACAGCATACCCCTGTTTTTGAACTCCTTGTGGGCTCCATGCATTTGGAGCAGTGCTCTGTACTGGTGATGCAGGGATTATCATCCGATTTGGTTTTAGGCCTTCCCTGGTTGCTGTTGCATAATCCCACTTTTGACTGGAATACTGGGGATCTTACCAAATGGGGTAATGAATGCATGACGTCATGTTTTCCTGTTAATTCTATTTCTCTCCCTGAGGAGGTGAACACTCTACCTGAGTTTGTTCAGGACTTCGCTGATGGTTTCTCTAAAGAGGCCTCCGAAGTGTTACCACCTCATAGAGAATATGATTACGCAATTGATTTGGTACCAGGAGCTAAGCTCCCTAAGGGTAGGATATTTAATCTCTCTTGTCCCGAACGTGAAGCCATGAGAGAGTATATCCAGGAATGCCTGGCCAAGGGTTACATTCGCCCCTCTACTTCTCCGGTAGGTGCTGGCTTCTTCTTCGTAGGGAAGACGGATGGTGGTCTTAGGCCATGCATTGACTACCGAAACTTGAATAAGGTCCCTGTAAGGAACCAGTATCCCCTTCCTTTGATTCCTGATCTCTTCAATCAGGTTCAGGGGGCCCAATGGTTCCATAAGTTTGATCTACGGGCGGCTTATAACCTTATCCGCATCAAAGAGGGGGATGAGTGGAAGACTGCGTTTAACACGCCCGAAGGTCATTTCGAATACCTCGTCATGCCCTTTGGGTTGTGTAATGCTCCCACGGTCTTCCAGAATTACATAAATGAGGTTTTAAGAGACTACCTGGGGGTATTTCTTGTAGTGTACCTTGATGACATACTTGTGTTTTCCAAGGACTGGTCCTCCCACATTCAGCATGTCAGGAAGGTGCTCCAGGCCCTTCGGGAAAACAAACTGTTTGCTAAGACCAAAAAATGTGTGTTTGGGGTGCAGGAGATACCGTTTTTGGGTCAAATCCTCACTCCTCATGAATTCCGCATGGACCCCGCCAAGGTCCAGGCTGTGGCGGAATGGGTCCAACCTGCCTCCCTGAAGGCGTTACAGTGCTTCCTGGGGTTCGCTAATTATTACAGGAGATTTATTGCTAACTTCTCGGTCATCGCTAAGCCTCTTACGGACCTCACTCGCAAAGGTGCTGATCTCCTCCACTGGCCTCCTGAGGCTGTCCAGGCTTTTGAGGTCCTTAAGAAGTGCTTTATCTCGGCCCCAGTGCTGGTTCAGCCCAACCAAATGGAGCAATTTATCGTGGAGGTTGACGCGTCTGAGGTGGGAGTGGGGGCTGTCTTGTCCCAGGTTACCAGGTCCCTCACCCATCTCCGCCCCTGTGCCTACTTCTCCAGGAAGTTTTCGCCCACTGAGAGTAACTATGATATTGGCAACCGCGAACTCTTAGCCATTAAATGGGCATTTGAAGAGTGGCGCCACTTCCTGGAGGGGGCTAGGCACCAGGTTACGGTCCTTACCGACCACAAGAATCTGGTTTTCCTAGAATCTGCCCGGAGGCTAAACCCGAGACAAGCTCGATGGGCGTTATTTTTTACCAGATTCAACTTTTTGGTCACCTATAGGCTGGGTCTAAAAATATTAAGGCTGATGCAGTGTCGCGTAGCTTCATGGCCAGCCCTCCTTCGGAGGAAGATCCTGCTTGTGTTTTGCCTCCAGGTATAATCATTTCCTCTATTGATTCTGATTTAGTCTCTGAAATTGCGGCTGATCAAGGTTCAGCTCCCGGGAACCTTCCTGAGAACAAGCTGTTTGTTCCCCTGCAATTCCGGCTAAGGGTACTTAGGGAAAATCATGACTCTGCACTATCTGGCCATCCAGGCATCCTGGGTACCAAACACCTCATTGCCAGAAACTATTGGTGGCCTGGGTTGCTCGAAGACGTTAAGGCCTAAGTCGGCGCTTGTGAAGTTTGTGCTAGGTCCAAGACTCCCAGGTCCCGACCAGCAGTCTTACTATGTTCTTTGCCCGTTCCCCAGAGACCTTGGACCCATATCTCCATGGATTTCATCACCGATTTGCCTCCATCTCAAGGCAAGTCGGTGGTGTGGGTTGTAGTAGACCGCTTCAGTAAGATATGCCACTTTGTGCCCCTCAAGAAACTACCCAATGCTAAGATGTTAGCTACCTTGTTTGTCAAACACATCCTGCGTCTCCATGGGGTCCCTGTCAATATTGTTTCTGACAGAAGGGTACAATTTGTTCCATTGTTTTGGAGAGCCTTCTGTAAAAAGTTGGAGATTGATCTGTCCTTCTCCTCTGCCTTCCATCCTGAAACTAATGGCCAAACTGAGAGGACTAATCAGTTTCTAGAACAATATTTAAGGTGTTTAATCTCTGACTGTCAATATGATTGGGTCTCATTCATTCCCCTCGCCGAATTTTCCCTTAATAACCGGGTCAGTAACTCGTCAGGGGTCTCCCCCTTTTTCTGTAATTTTGGGTTTAATCGACGGTTCTCCTCCGTTTCACCTGGTAGTTCCAACAATCCCGAGGTAGATGTCATTCATCGTGAACTGTGCACAGTCTGGGCCCAGGTTCAGAAGAACCTAGAGGAGTCCCAGAGCATACAAAAGACTCAGGCAGATAGAAGACGTTCTGCTAACCCCTTGTTTGTGGTCGGGGATCTGGTGTGGCTATCGTCAAAAAATTAGCGCCTTAAAGTCTCATCCAAGAAGTTTGCTCCCCGGTTTATAGGGCCGTACAAGGTCATTGAAGTCCTCAATCCTGTCTCCTACCGACTGGAGTTGCCCCCATCTTTTCGAGTACACGACGTGTTCCATGCCTCCCTCCTTAAACACTGCTCCCCGTCCTTGGCTTCCTCGTGGAAACCTCCGGTCCCTGTTCTCACCCCTCAGGGGGCAGAATTCGAGGTGGCCAAGATTGTGGACAGCAGGATGGTCCAAGGTTCCCTCCAGTACCTGGTCCATTGGAGGGGATACGGCCTGAGGAGAGGACTTGGGTACCCGCTCGGGATGTTCACGCTGGGATATTGCTCAGGAGGTTCCACCTTCGTTTCCCCAATAAAAGGGGGGTACTGTAAAGGATCTGCCAGGCACAGCTTCGCAGTTAACGCCCATAGATAATCAGTCTGCACCTGCTTCTATGTCTGTGAGACTGACTCCATCTTCCACCACTCAGGGTGGCAGGCTTAGGAGTGGGAGAACCTATCACAGCCTGGCCAGACGGAGCTAGCTCCCGCCCTCTGTCTATTTATACCTGCCTTTCCTGTTCCTCCTTTGCTTGTGATTCTTCTCCTTTGGTTTCCTGGCCCTGCTGCAGCTTCTTGTACTATTGTCCTTGCTTCATATTGACCCCGACTTGCTGACTACTCTCCTGCTCTGCGTTTGGTGCCTCCTACTCTCCTGGTTTGACTCGGCTTGTTCACTACTCTCCTGCTCTGCGTTTGGCACCTCATACTCTCCTGGTTTGACTCGGCTTGTTCACTTCTCTTGTTGCTCACGGTGTTGCCGTGGGCAACTGCCCCTTTCTCCCCCTAGCTCTGTGTACCCTTGTCTGTTTGTCTGTCGTGCACTTATTGAGCATAGGGACCGTCGCCCAGTTGTACCCCGTCGCCTAGGGCGGGTCGTTGCAAGTAGGCAGGGACTGAGTGGTGGGTAGATTAGGGCTCACTTGTCTGTCTCCCCACCCCCGTCATTACACTTCCGGATGAACCCTCTCTCAAGGTTTTCCTTCACGTAAGCCGACATGGCCTGGGTCTCCGGAGAGAGGAAAGAACCACTAGGAGATGAGATGTCAGGGAGCAGTTCAATAGGACAATCGTAGGATCGATGGGGAGGGGGAGCCTCTGCCTCTTGCTTGCTAAAGGCAGCCGCAAAGCTGGCATAATGTGTGGGTAGATCTGAGTGTGACGGAGGCAGTGGAGGCAAAACAGGACGGATCTGTGGCAGGCAGCGGTGAATACACTTGGATCCCCATTGAATGACCTCTCCGGAACTCCAGTCGAGAATCGGAGCATGTAGACGAAGCAAAGGGAATGGGATTGACAGCTTTTTGCAAGACGAGAAAGGCAATCTGTTCCGAGTGGAGGATTTCGACTTGTAGTGTCAGCAGTTCCGTGATGGACAAAATAGGATCAGGCAGTGCTAGTCCATTGACAGAGGCAACAGCCAGGGGTCTCTCCAGAGGAACTGTGGGCAGGTGGAGACGATCTACTAGATCCTGCTGAATAAAATTTGCAGCTGCTCCGGAATCCAGATAGGCAGAGATGGTGTGTAATTTCTTCCAGAGAAAATGGTTACTGGAATAAATAATTTGGGAGAGGATTTGGCATTTGGCATCGTTCCACCTAGGGTTGTCTCTCTAAACAACCCTAGGTGCTGGAGTTTCGACTTTTGTGGACATTGACGCAATACATACACAATATTGTAGCCACAATACAGACAAAGACCTGAGGAGCGTCTGCGTAGTTTCTCCTGATCGGACAACTTGATTCGGTCCACCTGCATTGGCTCTTCAGGTGGAACAACTGGAGAAGGCAGCAGGGGTCTCTGGAACGTGGATGCCAGTCTATAGGGCCGTCTCTCCCGACGAAGCTCCTGAGCATGTTCCTGGATCCTCAAGTCGATCCGGGTCGCCAACAGAATAAGGGCATCCAGGATGAGGGAAGATCGTGAGCTGCGAGCTCATTTTTGATGTGTGGAGACAGTCCTTGCCAGAAAATCGCCACCGAGGCCTCATTATTCCATGCCAGCTCCGCCGCCAGTGTACGGACAGAGATAGCGTAATCTCCTACAGTCGATTCCCTTTGCTTGAGAGTCAGCAGTGATGCAGCGGCAGAAGATGTTTGACCTGGTTCTTCGAACACCATAGAACCATACAAAACGTCTCTAGGAATAGCGACAAATCAGAAAATTCCTGACCCTCTCGTTCCAAGATGGGGTTTGCCCATGCCAGGGCTTTGCCGTAGAGTAGGGAAATGGAGAATGCAACATTGGCCTCATCAGAGGGGAAAAGGTGAGCATGGATGGTGCACTGATTGATGAACCCTCTGCAGGGCTTGGGATCCCCGTCATAGCGAGGAGGTAGAGGTAATGACATTGTGGGAACAAGGTAGAAAGGAGGGGTAGCAGGTGGTGGAGCAGCAGGAATAGCCAGAGGAGGCGCAGGAGGATGATCCAAACAACAGGCACGCTCATGCACGCGCACCCTGCGGGAGTCAGTACCACGATACAGAAGTGAGATGCCACCCGGCACTTACTCGTCCATGGCCGCAGCCGTCCGAGGCTAAGTCAGGACAACGGTCCGCAGCCATAGACATTACACAGCAACAGGATATGGGAAGCAGGATAGGGGAATACTGGGAGCAGGATACAACCAAGGAACCATTTGCAATACGAACATGGGTAGGCAACAACAACATTCAGGCAAGGAGTGGAAGGGCGGAGCCATTTTAATAGTCCAGGGTGATCTGGGGGTAATTGGCTAAGCCTATTGTTGGAGCTGTGTGTGTATCATACAGTATGCCACGTCTGTGTCATCTGCCACACCAAATGCTCAACCTTGTGTCTGTCGGGACTCTTACAGGTACCCTTGTAGTAAAGAATTTTTGCATAGACTGTTGTTTGGTCAGTTGCCTCTCCGCTACAGCTGAGCGGTCAAGTGGGTTCACATACCCCAGGACCATGATCGTACTCTCAGGCCATGGAACCTGCTGGCCAAGCAAAGTTTGCCATACAAGTTATGCAAACGGACATGCGTGACCTCCGGGCACGTCAAGATCAACTATTACAGGTGGTGAACTCCATCCTAAGTCGTTTGGATCATCCTCCTGCACCTCCTCTGGCTGTTCCTGCTGCTGCACCACCTGCTACCCCTCCTTCCTACCTTGGTATCGCAATGTCATTACCTCTACCTCCTTGCTATGACGGGGAACCCAAGACCTGCAGAGGGTTCATCAATCAGTGTACCATCCATTTTGGGTTACACCATTTAATATCTAGGTAATTAAAAGCTCCTATTATCAACCACTGTGCCAGCCTGTGCAGCAAATATGGCTATTTCCCATCAGAAAACAAAGAATATCATTGAAGGAGAACTTAATATCAATGTAATACACACACACAAAAAAAGGCTGGCCATACACATTAGATAAATGCAGGCTAAATCTGTCTTTGAGATTGAAAGTCTAATGGGCTCTGACAGTTGGGGAATGCCAATACACATTAAAAGGATTTGGCATGTTGGATTTCAAAATGACGATCCTCTGTTCCTTCAGGAGATAGGTGCTGGCAAAGGGGTCTGGCAGTGGCTTATTTTATGCAGAACAGATATTGTATTTGCATGGCTAATTCAGAAACAGATCCTAGAAGTGTAAAGTAGGAAACATATCTAAATTTCTCCTACCTCTCTTCGCATCTGTTCAAACTTTTGGGAAGAAATATTATGATACATGGGCCAAAAATATAGCCATATGAACACAGGCTGAAGCAGAAAATCACCTGCCTTTACTGCTGCAGAGAAAATCCACTTACAGCTACTTTCGAGATGTCCCATACAAGAACAAAATTATTTTTTCCTTAAAGAGGCTCTGTCACCAGATTTTCAAACCCCTATCTCCTATTGCAGCAGATCGGCGCTGCAATGTAGATAACAGTAACGTTTTTGTTTTTTTTAAACGAGCATTTTTGGCCAAGTTATGAAAATTTTTATATTTATGCAAATGAGCCTTTCTTAAAGAGGCTCTGTCACCAGATTTTGCAACCCCTATCTGCTATTGCAGCAGATAGGCGCTGCAATGTAGATTACCGTAACGTTTTTATTTTTAAAAAACGAGCATTTTTGGCCAAGTTATGACCATTTTTGTATTTATGCAAATGAGGCTTGCAAAAGTCCAAGTGGGCGTGTTTAAAGTAAAAGTCCAAGTGGGCGTTTATTATGTGCGTACATTGGGGCGTTTTTACTACTTTTACTAGCTGGGCGTTCTGACGAGAAGTATCATCCACTTCTCTTCAGAACGCCCAGCTTCTGGCAGTGCAGACACAGCCGTGTTCTCGAGAGATCACGCTGTGTCGTCACTCACAGGTCCTGCATCGTGTCGGACGAGCGAGGACACATCGGCACCAGAGGCTACAGTTGATTCTGCAGCAGCATTGGCGTTTGCAGGTAAGTTGATTTGGTCATAACTTGGCCAAAAATGCTCGTTTTTTAAAAATAAAAACATTACTGTAATCTACATTGCAGCGCCTATCTGCTGCAATAGCAGATAGGGGTTGCAAAATCTGGTAACAGAGCCTCTTTAAGTACAACTGGGTGTGTTTAAAGTTATGTCCAAGTGGGCGTGTATTGTGTGTGTACATCTGGGTGTTTTACTTGTTTTACTAGCTGGGCGTTGTGAATGGAAGTGTATGATGCTGACGAATCAGCATCATCCACTTCTCTTCGTTACCACCCAGCTTCTGGCAGTTCAGACACACAGCGTGTCCTCGCTCATCCGACGCGATGAAGTTCCTGTGGGAGGAAGTGAGTGACGTCACAGCGTGATCTCGCAAGGACACGCTGTGTGTCTGTGCTCTGCCAGAAGCTGGGCGTTGTGAATAGAAGTGGATGATGCTGATTCGTCAGCATCATACGCTTCTATTCACAACGCCCAGCTAGTAAAACAAGTAAAAACGCCCAGATGTACACACACAATACACGCCCACTTGGACATAACTTTAAACACGCCTAGTTGTTCTTAAGAAAGGCTCATTTGCATAAATATAAAAATGGTCATAACTTGGCCAAAAATGCTCGTTTTTGAAAAAAAAAACAACTTTACTGTTATCTACATTGCAGCGCCGATCTGCTGCAATAGGAGATAGGGGTTTGAAAATCTGGTGACAGAGCCTCTTTAATCCCTTCAGGACCAAGATCATTTTAGCCTTCAGGACCAGCTCCATTTTTTAAAATTTTTTACGTGTCACTTTATGTGGTAATAACTTTGGGATGCTTTTACCTATCCAAGCGATTCAGAGACTGTTTTCTCGTGACATATTGTACTTTATGTTAGTTGGTCATTGATTATTTGTGAAAAACATCAAAATTTTGAGAAAATATTTAAGAAATTATGATTTTTCTAAGTTTAAATGTATCTGCTTGGAAAACACATAGTAATACCACACAAAATAGTTAATAATTAACATTTCCCATATGTCTACTTTATGTTTGCATCGTTTTTTGAACGTCCTTTTTATTTTTCTAGGACTTTACAAGGCTTAGAACTTTAGCAGCAATTTTTCACATTTTTAAGAAAATTTCAAAAGGCTATTTTTCATGGACCAGTTTAGTTCTGAAGTGGCTTTGAGGGGCCCATATATTAGAAATCCCCATAAAACACCCCATTTTGAAAACTGCACCCCTCAAAGTATTCAAAACAGCATTCAGAAAGTGTTTTAACCCTTTAGGCGTTTCACAGGAATTGAAGCAAAGTAGAAGTGAAATTTACAAATATCATTTTTTTTTTGTCAAAATTCATGTGTAATACATTTTTTTCTGTTAGGGTATGTTCACACGGCTTATTTTCGGCTCATAAACCCCATCCCCCGAAAAATGGCTGAAAATATGGGTGCTGAACGCCTCCAAACATCTGCCCATTTCAATGGGGAAAACGGCGTTCCGTTCCCACAGGGCGGTTTGTGCGTGGCCATTTTTAAAAACGGCACGTAAAAAAAACGCTGTATAAAAAAAGAAGTGCATGTCATTTCTTGAGCCATTTTTCATTGACTCAATAGAAAAACTGCTCCAAAAATGCCACAAAAAAACGCTAGTTGCTTAAAAAACGGCTGAAAATCAGAGGCTGTTTTCCCTTGATAATAAACTGCTGTTTGGACCCATGGCAGGGCTCAGAAGGGAAGCAGTGCCATTTGGATTTTGCAGCTCAGATTTTGCTGAATTGGTTTCTGGGGGCCATGTCGCATTTGCAAAGGCCCTGAAGTACCAGTACAGTAGAAATTCCCCAGGTGTGATCCCATTTTGCAGACTACACCCCTCAAGTAATTAAATCAGAGGTGTAGTGAGCATTTTGACCCCTCAGGTGTTCTACAGATTTTATTAGAATTGAGCCGTGAAAATTAAACCTTTTTTTTTCCAATAACATGTAGATTTAGCTCACAATTTTTCATTTCCACAAGGAATACAGGAGAAAAGACACCCCAAAATGTGTTACACAATTTCCCCTGAGTAGGATAATACCCCATATGTGGTTGTAAACTGCTATTTGGACACATGGCAAGGGTCTAAAGGGAAAAAGCGCAATTTAGTTTTTGGAGTGGAGATTTTACAAAATTGTTTTAGGCGCCATGTTGCATTGAGCTGAGGTACCAGTACAGTGAAAACCCCCCGAGAAGTGACCCTGTTTAGGAAACTACACCCCTCCAGGAATTCATCTAGAAGTGTAGTGAGCATTTTGACCCCAAATGTTTTGCAGAAAATAGTGCACAGTGGATGTTGCAGATTGAAAATTGCTATTTTCCACAGATATACTATTTCAGTGCCCAATGTGTTATGCTCAGATTGTGCCACTTTAGACACATACCCCATAAATTGTTAACTGGGTTCTCCAGAGTACAGTAATACCCCAAATGCGGTCATAAACTGCTTTTTGGGCACACTGTCAGGCTCAGATAGACCGCCATTTGGCTTTTGGAGCGCAGATTGGTAGTAGTTTTGTTTGGGGTTTTGCTGGTATTGCAGCTTATAATGTGGGGGAAAAATAGGAAGTGGGGAGGAATCCTCCAGCTCACCTGACACAATGGGACGTGTCGCTGGTAGCGCCCGGTATCCTCGTGTCGGTATATATACCACAGCCAAGTCTAAGGGCCCCGAAGCCGTCCGAAACGCGTAGGCTCTGAGGATATCACCCCCTCGCTTTCTTCACACCAGGACTCTATACTATTGGATTTTATCGAATTGGACTATTAAACTTGGAAATCGCTTCCATTTTATATTTCACCCAGCGCTGGATCCAACCACCCATTTTTCGTATAATGTGGGGGCATATGTAATCTATGCGGAGTACATCAGGGTATATGTAATCTGGGCGGAGTACATCAGGGTATATGTAAGCTGTGCGGAGTACATCAGGGTATATGTAAACTGTGAGGAGTACATCAGGGTATATGTAAGCTGTGCGGAGTACATCAGGGTATACGTAAGCTGGGCGGAGTACATCAGGGTATATGTAAGCTGGGCGGAGTACATCAAGGTATATGTAAGCTGGGCGGAGTAGATCAAGGTTTATGTAAGCTGGGCGGAGTAGATCAGGGTTTATGTAAGATGTGCGGAGTACATCAGGGTATATGTAAGCTGTGCAGAGTACATCAGGGTATATGTAAGCTGTGCAGAGTACATCGGTATATGTATGCTGTGCGCAGCATATCAGGGTATAGGTAAGCTGGGCGGAGTACATCAGGGTATAGGTAAGCTGGGCGGAGTACATCAGGGTATAGGT
The DNA here is from genome assembly GCF_050947455.1 of Rhinoderma darwinii. NCBI lineage: Eukaryota > Metazoa > Chordata > Amphibia > Anura > Rhinodermatidae > Rhinoderma > Rhinoderma darwinii. Next base: position 272,853,895 of record NC_134687.1, on the reverse strand, counting down.
AAGCTGGGCGGAGTACATCAGGGTATATCTAAGCTGGGCGGAGTACATCAAGGTATATCTAAGATGGGCGGAGTACATCAGGGTATATCTAAGCTGGGCGGAGTACATCAGGGTATATTTAAGCTGTGCGGAGTCCATCAGGGTATATGTAAGCTGTGCGGAGTGTATCAGGGTATATATAAGCTGTGCGGAGGGCGTCAGGATATATGTAAGATGTGCAGAGTGTATCTGGGTATATGTAAGCTGTGCGGAGTACATCAAGGTATATATCAGCTGGGCGGAGTACATCAGGGTATATGTAAGTTGGGCGGACTGCATCAGGTCATAATAGGATTATGTAATAATGGGGTAAATGAATAATAAAATTAATTATCCACGGATAGTGATGTCGCTTTGAGCCAATCCTTTATGCACAGGCCAGATTTTTTGGTGTAGGAGTCGCACTTCTAAGGCCCTGTTCACACAGAGTTTTTTGTCGAGTTTTTCGACGTGGAAACCGCGCCGCAAAACTCCTCAAAAACCGCCCGAAAATGCCTCCCATTGATTTCAATGGGAGGTGGACGAGTTTTTTTACCGCGAGTAAAAAAAACGCGTCGCGGTAAAAAGAAGCGTAATGACCCATCTTGAGGCGGTTTCCACCTCCAAAACCCCATTTCAATTAGTCAGAAAGAGGAAAAAAACGCCTCGACGAGTATTTTGACGAGTTTTTGTCAAACCACTGTGCAAAAACCGTCTGGAGCAGTTTTTGCAAGAGGAATTTTCCTCCTGCAAAAAACTCTGTGTGAACATAGCCTAAAGGGTGTCCGTGGTATTGTACAAAATATCCGCACTTCAGCATTGCCTAATCTTTGACTTCTTCACTAGCCACATATGTAGCACAGCCCCCAAAATGTCATAGTTTTTGCTGCATTTACAGGGTCTTCCAGTGGGGGCTGCAAATAATCACGTTGGATTTTAGTTGATGAACTGCTGCATATATAAATTAGTCTGCGACGTCGTTTTGCATTATTGCGTTCCGAGAGTCATAACTTTTTATTTTTCCGTTGACGAGCCGTGAGAGTGCTTGATTTTCATGGGACGAGCTGTAGCTTTTATAAGTATCATTTTGGGGTACATGCAATTTATTTTTTTTTGATCAGTTTTTATTCAATATTTTTTGGGAGGTGAGGAGACCAAAAAACATAAATTCTCTGTGTTTTTTATCAATTTTTAACCCCTTCCCTCTTTAGCCACTTTTGACCTTCCTGACAGAGCCTCATTTTTCAAATCTGACATGTTTCACTTTATGTGGTAATAACGTCGGAATGCTTTTATGTATCCAAGCGATTCTGAGATTGTTTTCTCGTGACACATTGGACTTTATGTTACTGGCAAAATTTGCTCGATATGTTCAGTATTTAATTGTGAAAAACACCAAAATTTAGCGAAAAATTGCAAAAATTAGCATTTTTCTCAACTTAAATGTATCTGCTTGTAAGACAAGCAGATATAACACACAAAATTGTTGCTAATTAACATCCCCCATATGTCTACATTAGATTGGCATCATTTTTTGAACATCCTTTTATTTTTCTAGGACGTTACAAGGCTTAGAACTTTAGCAGCAATTTCTCACATTTTCAAGAAAATTTCAAAAGGCTATTTTTACAGGGGTCAGTTATTGTGAAGTGGCTTTGAGGGCCTTATATATTAGAAACCCCCAAAAGTCACCCCATTTTAAAAACTTCACCCCTCAAAAGTATTCAAAACAGCATTTAGAAAATTTCTTAACCCTTTAGACTTTTCACAGGAATTAAAGCAAAGTAGAGGTGAAATTTACAAGTTTCATATTTTTTTGCAGAAATTAATTTTTAATCCAATTTTCTTTATAACACAGAAAGTTTTACCAGAGAAATGCAACTCAATATTTATTGCAAAGGTTCTGCAGTATTAGGAAATATCCTACATGTGGCCCTAGTGCGCTACTGAACTGAAGTACCGGCCCCAGAAGCAAAGGAGCACCTAGTGGATTTTGGGGCCTTATTTTTATTACAATATATTTTAGGCACCATGTCAGGTTTGAAGGGCTCTTGCGGTGCCAAAACAGTGGAAATCCCATTTGGGAAACTACACACCTCAAGGAAATTATCTAGAGGTGTAGTGAGCATTTTGACCGCACAGGTTTTTTACAGAAATTATTGGAAGTAGGCCGTGAAAATTAATATCTACATTTTTTCAAAGAAAATGTAGGTTTAGCATTTTTTTTTTCTCATTTCCACAAGGACTAAAGGAGAAAAAGCACCACCAAATTTGTAAAGCAAATTCTCCAGAGTAAAACAATATGTGGTCATAAATGGCTGTTTGGACACACGGCAGGGCTCAGAGGGGAAAGAGCGCTATTTGGCTTTTGGAGATCACATTTAGCAGGAATGGTTTGCGGAGGCGATGTCATATTTGCAGAGCCCCTGAGGGGACAAAACAATGAAAATGCCCAATAAGTGATTCCATTTAGGAAACGACACCCCTTGAGGAGTTCATCTAGGGGTGTAGTAAGCATTTAGACCCCATAGATGTCTCATAGAATTTATTAGAATTGGGCAGTGAAAATAAAAACAATCCTTTTTCTTCAATAAGACGTAGCTTTAGCGCACAATTTTTCATTTTCTCAACAAATAAAGGAAAAAAAAAGAACCCAACATTTGTAAAGCAATTTCTTCCGAGTACGGCAATACCCCATATGTGGTCATAAACTGCTGTTTGGGCACACGGCAGGGCTCAGAAGAGAAGGAGCGCCATTTGGAGTGCAGATTTTGCTGGATTGGTTTCTGGGCGCCTGTGGGACCAAAACAGTTGCAACCCCCCAGACCCCATTTTCGAAACTACACCCCTCAATGCATTTACCTAGTGGTGTAGTGAGCATGTTAACCCCGCAGGTGTTTTGTAGAAATTAGTGTGCACTCGATGTTGCAGAGTGAAAATGGGATTTTTTCCATCGATATGCCAATATGTGGTGCCCAGCTTGTGCCACCATAACAAGACAGCCCTCTAATTATTATGCAGTGTTTCCCGGTTTTAGAAACACCCTACATGTGACCCTAATCTTCCATTCAACCAGGCTCAGGAGTGAAAGAGTACCATGCGAAATTGAGGCCTAATTTGGCGATTTACAAAGTATTGGTTCACAATTGCAGAGGCTCTGATGTAAAATAATAAAAAAAAAAACCCTGAGAAGTGACCCCATTTGGAAACTACACCCCTCAAGGCATTTGTTAAGGGGTGTAGTGAGCATTTCACCCCACAGGTCTTTTCCATAAATGAATGCACTGCGGATGGTGCAAATTAAAAATGTATATTTTTCCCTAGATATGCCATTTCAGTGGCAAATATGTCGTGCCCAGCTTATGACGCTGGAAACACACACCCCAAAAATTGGTAAAAGGGTTCTCCCGGGTATGGCGGTGCCATATATGTGGAAGTAAACTGCTGTTTGGGCCACTGTAGGGTTCAGATGAAAGGGAACGCCATTTGGCTTTTGGAGAGCGGATTTAGCTCGGTAGTAGTTTTGTTTGAGTATTGCTGGTGTTTCCGTTTATAATGTGAGGGTACATGTAAGCTGGGCAGAGTACATCAGGGGTATAGTCAGGTGGCATAATAATGGGGTAAAAAAACAAAACAATAAAATGATCCATAGATGTGTGTTACGCTGTGAAGCAATCCTTTCTGCACAGGCCGGTGTCGCACTGATATATGGCGCCCTCTCTTATGCCCCTTTTGGTCCACACTCCGCACCTTTGCAGTTTGGTGAATTTTTCTGGGAAAGTGTTGTCCTGGTATAATACGGGCACCGTCGCTTCCAACGGATATGTTTGGGCCCTCCCCTTCCTGGTTCCCTAATTTTAGGTCCTTGATAAATCGTATCTTGAAACAGAAGAAATGTTCCCCTCGGGTCGGCACAACTGCATATTTTTTATTTCCTGACTTATTGGAGCCATAACGAAATTTTTTTTTTCATAGACGTAGTGGTATGAGGGCTGTTTTTTGCGGGACAAGCTGTAGTTATTATTGGTACCATTTTGGGGTACATGCGACTTTTTGATCACCTTTTATCCTATTTTTTGGGAGTGGCGAGGTAAACAAAAAACCGCAATTCTGGCATAGTTATATTTAGTTTTTTTAATACAGTGCTCACCATGCGTTATAAACTACATGTTCACGTTATTCTGCAGGTCAGTACGATTCCGACGATACCTAATTTATAGCACTTTTTCATGTTTTACAACTTTTTGCACAATAAAACTACTTTTGTCTTTTTTCTGTCGCCATGTTGCGAGAATGATAACTTTTTAATTTTTTTGTCGACGGAGCTGTATGAGGGCTTGTTTTTTGCGAGACGTGCTATCGTTTTTATAGGTACCAATTTTGGAATACGTGCAACTTTTTTATCACTTTTTATTCCTATATTTATAGGGAAAAGTAACCAAAAAACAAACTCTGGTATAGTTTTTTACGGTTTTTTTTATGCTGTTCACCGCGTGCAATAAATAATAGAATATTTTGATACCTCAGGTCGTTACGGTCGCGGCGATACGAAATACATATAGTTTATTATTTTTTTTCAATAATAAAAGACTTGATAAGTGTAAAAGGGGGATCGTGTTTTATTTTATTACTTGAAACTTTTATTATTTTCAAAACTTTTATTTTTTTCACTTTTTTTTACACTTTTTCTCAAGTCCCACTAGGGGACTCGAAGGTCCAGCTATCAGATTTATTTTTTTCTAATACATTGCACTACCTACGTAGTGCAATGTATTAGAACTGTCAGTTATTCACTGACAGCAAGCCGATTAGGCTTCGCCTCCCGGCGGGGCCTAATCGGCTTCCGTAATGGCAGAGCAGGAGGCCATTGTGTCTCCTGTTGCCATAGCAGCAGTCGCCAGTCCTGATTGCCTGTCAGGGCTGGCGATCTGCTAGTAACCGCTACGATGCAGCAATCGCTTTCGATTGCTGCATCGAAGGGGTTAATGGCAGGGATCGGAGCTAGCTCCGTTTCCTGCCATTACAGGTGGATGTCAGCTGTAACATATAGCGGACTTCCCCCGCTGATGACGCCGGATCATCTTGCCGGCGGCTACGGAAGCCGATCATGACCGGTTTCCGTGCTAGGCTGACCGGGAGGCCAGTATTAGGCCTCCGGTTGCCATTGCAGCCACCGGAACCCAGGCAATTACATTCGCGTTTGAGCGCTGCATTTAAGGGGTTAATGGCGGGGATCGAAGCTAATTTCGGTCCCCGCCGTTACAGTCGGATGTCAGCTGTAAGATACAGCTGAGATCCGGCGATGATGGTGTATGGGTACGGCAGTTTGCGGGAAGTCCATGCTTTCCATGGCGTACCCATACGGCAAATGTCGGGAAGGGGTTAACGGCGTTCTCTGTGCAGTATAAACAACATGTTTACTTTTATTCTGCGGTTCGAAACAATTATGGCTTGTTTTTTGCGTGACAAACTGTAGTTTTTATTAGTACCATTTTGGGGTACTTGCAACTTCTTGATCACTTTTTATAAAATTTTTTTTTTTTAAACAACGTGACCAAAAAAGGAAATTCCATTGATTTTATTTTTATTTTTTTACGGTGTTCACCGTGCGGGATAAATAATATCATATTTTTATAGGTCAGGCCAATACTAATAAGCGATACCTATTATGTATATATATATATTTTTTTTCATTATTTTTCTAACTATAAAGGACTTGATCAGGGAAAAAGGGCGATTATTGTTTTTAGTACGTAAAACTTTATTTATCTAAAACCTTTTTTTTTACACTTACTTGGGGACTTGAAGACCTGCTCTTCTGATCTCCATTACAATACACTGCACTACTTATGTATGTACTTATGTAGTGCAGTGTATTGTAACTGTCATTTTACAACTGACAGTTAGGCCTCATTTACACGAGCGTGTGCGTTTTGCGCACGCAAAAAACGCAGCGTGTTGCGTGCGCAAAAGGCACTTGACAGCTCCGTGTGTCATCAGTGTATGATGCGCGGCTGCGTGATTTTCGCGCAGCCGCCATCATAGAGATGAGGCTAGTCGACGTCAGTCACTGTCCAGGGTGCTGAAAGAGTTAACTGATCGGCAGTAACTCTTTCAGCACCCTCGACAGTGATTTCCGATCACAATATACAGCAACCTGTGAATTAAAAAAAAAGACGTTCATACTTACCAAGAACTTCCTGCTTCCTCCAGTCCGGTCTCCCGGCTGTTACCTTGGTGACGCGTCCCTCTCTTGACATCCGGCCCCACCTCCCTGGATGACGCGACAGTCAATGTAACCACTGCAGCCTGTGATTGGCTGCAGCCTGTGCTTGGCCTGTGATTGGCTGCAGCTGTCACTTGGACTGAATTGTCATCCCGGGAGGTCAGTCTGGAGGAAGAAGCCGGGAGTTATCGGTAAGTCAGAACTTCTTTTTTTTTTTGACACATTCACTTATATTGTGATCGGAAGTCACTGTCCAGGGTCCTGAAACAGTTTAACTCTTTCAGCACCCTGGACAGTGACTGTCTCCTGACGTCGCATACCGGAAATTTTTTTGCCGGGTTCGGTCAAAACGAGTTCGGCCGAACCCGGTGAAGTTCGGTTCGCTCATCTCTAAATTCTGACACTCCGTTTGGATGTTTGTAAACAGAAAAGCACGTGGTGCTTTTCTGTTTACATTCAGTTTGACAGCTCTTGCGCGAATCACGCAGTTCGCACGGAAGTGCTTCCGTGCGGCATGCGTGGTTTTCACGCACCCATTGACTTCAATGGGTGCGTGATGCACGAAAAACGCACGATTATAGAACATGTCGTGAGTTTTACGCAACGCACACGTGCTGCGCAAAATTAACGCATTGTCTGCACTGCCCCATAGAGTAATATAGGTGCGTACGACACGCGTGAAAAGCACGCGCGTATATTACGCTCGTGTAAATGAGGCCTTAAGCCTACTACAAGGCAAGGCCCACGGCTGGACCTAATAGGCTTCCGTACCTGGCAACCAGGAAGCCGGGTAACCATCGGCACCCCTCGATTTTTCACGGGGGGGTCAACGTGGTACAGAGGGAGCCCCCTCCCTCTGTGTCAATCACTTAAATGCCACTGTCGCTATTGACAGCGGCATTTAAGGGGTTAAACGGCAGCGATCGGAGAGAATTGTGATCGACGCCGTTGCAATGGGATGTCGGCTGTACATTACAGCTGACACCCGCTGAAGATGAAGCGCGCACAGCTCCTGTGCCCGCTTCATCCTCAGGGTGTTACTGTACGCCCATTTGCAGGAAGAGGTTAATGGAAACTTTCTAAACTAATAAACCATGTAGGTTTAATTCCACTGTCTGGGAATTGTGATCAACAATCATACTATTACTATAGCTATCAAACATATTAGCCTGCTCTTCATGCTTCTGTATTTGTTAAACATAACAACCCTTTGAAGTTGGCCATTTATCTCTCCAGGAATGTGAATGAATCCTTTAATTCTAAAAAAAAAATAGCTGCCATTACAAATTGGTCCTTCTAAAAGTCTTTCATCTCTTTTTAGAGCTCAGGTCAAGATAATTGTCAGTATTATCAAGTTTAGGGTTAGATGTATGAGAGGTAACTCTTCCCAAAATTAAAAAGTATGAGAAATCCGAAATGATGAACGTAAACCAAGAACAAGAGTGAAGGAAAACATGACAAGTGTTGGTCAATTGAAAATATGTCAGGTTAAAAAGAGGAGTGTTCTGAATTCTTTGAGATCCAGTTACTTTTCTTAATTTCATGAGTTATATGTAATGGTTAACAGGCTGTCAGACAGATTTTCGATTTCTTAGTGGTTTACTTAGCTGGTTATCATCCAGGCTTGGCCCTCCTTATGCCTTCAGTAATCCAGAGATGCATTATAGTGAAGACTCATGGGGCATATTTGGCTTGTATTTCCACAGCGTAAAAATACACTCCGGAAAACTGTACAATGTCCAATGGGAAAAATATTCTGCAACTCAATTTCTTGCGTTGCAAAATATTTTTCCCATGGGCTTGCATTATAACGTTTTCCGAAAGCGTAAAAATATGCGGTGAAAAACGTTACAATGTAAGCCTATAGAAAAAATGCACAACGCATGACTGCACCATTAGGCCCCATTCACACAAGCGATTCAGCTTCACGCGCGTGAATATGGTCCGTGGGTGTTGCATATGCATCAGTGTGCTTTGCGCGTGGCATGCGTTATTCACGCACTCGCAAAGCACATCTTTTTATTAAATTTTATTTTTTCAATCGAATTGAGGCGCAAATCACGCAATCACATTGACTTCAGTGGGCGCGTAGGTGCGTGAAAACGCACCAATATAGGACATGCAGTGAGTTTCACGCAACGGACTCTCGCTGCATGAAAACTCACACATGTGTGAATGGCCCCATTGAAATCAATGGGTCAGTGTGCTGCGCGTGATTTCCATGCGCAGCACACGGACGTTATTCACGCTCGTGTGAATGGGGCCTTACTCTTTTATTCCAACAATTGCCGGGTTCAAGTCAGTGTCCATCTTCATTGGTCTTCCATGCATGTAAATGGGAAATTTACTTATGAAAACCATTTATATTTGAATCAACCTTTTTAAATAATATTTTTCTCAGTAGGAGGATATACACAAAACTGTGCCATTACAGCTTTCAGACAGACATACTGGTCTGGAGGATCACTCTAGCTAAGTAAGGTAGATGTATAACAGTGAAAAGCACTACTACATTTACCTTATTTTCAGATTGAATCGTGTTTTATGGATATATGCGAGTCCTAGTAATATGGCTTATTAACCCTTTTAGGACCTAGCTCATTTTGGCCTTTCGGACAAGCCCCAATTTTTCAAATCTGACGTGTCACTTTATGTGGTAATAACTCTGGAATGCTTTTACCTATCCAAGTGATTCTGAGATTGTTTTCTCGTGACATATTGTACTTTATGTTAGTGAAAAAATTTGGTCCAGAAATTCATTGCTTATTTGTGAAAAACACCAAGAAAATGAGCAAAAATTTTGATTTTTCTAATTTTAAATGTATCTGCATGTAAAACAGATAGTAACTATTTGTGTGGTAATACTATTTCATATATTCCATATGTATACTTTATGTTTACATAGTTTTTCGAACATTCTTTTATTTTTCTAGGACGTTACAAGACTTAGAACTTTAGCAGCAATTTCTCACATTTTCAAGAAAACTTCAAAAGGCTATTTTTCAAGGACCAGTTCAGCACTGAAGTGGCTTTGAGGGCCTTATCTACTAGATATCAACCCATTTTAAAAACGGCACCCCTCAAAGTATTTAAAACAGCATTCAGAAAGTTTCTTAACCCTTTAGGCGTTTCACAGGAATTAAAACAAAGTAGAGGGGAAATTTACAAATTTCATTTTTTTTGCTGAAATTAAATTTGTAATATGTTTGTTTTTCTGTAACACAGAAAGTTTTACAAGAGAAATGCAACTCAATACAGATTCAACAGTTTTTAGAAATATCCGACATGTGGCCCATAGTGCGTTAATGGACTGAAACACAGGCCTCAGAAGCAAAAGGGACACCTAGAGGATTTTGGGGTCTCCTTTTTTTAGAATATATTTTAGGCACCATGTCAGGTTTGAAGAGGTCTTATGGGGCCAAAACAGTGGAAACTCCCCAAAAGTGACACTGTTTTGAAAACTACACACCTCAAGGAATTTATCTAGGTGTATAGTTAGCATCTTGACGCCACAGGTCTTTTGCTATATTTATTGGAGTTAGGCCTCATTTACACGAGCGTGTGCATTTTGCCCACGCCAAAAAACGCAGCGTTTGGCGTGTGCAAAAGGCACTTGACAGCTCCGTGTGTCATCAGTGTATGATGCGCGGCTGCGTGATTTTCGCGCAGCCGCCATCATAGAGATGAGGCTAGTCGACGTCCGTCACTGTCCAGGGTGCTGAAAGAGTTAACTGATCGGCAGTAACTCTTTCAGCACCCTCGACAGTGAATTCCGATCACAATATACACCAACCTGTGAATAAAAAAAAAGACGTTCATACTTACCATGAACTTCCTGCTTGCTCCAGTCGGTCTCCCGGCCGTTGCCTTTGTGACGCGTCCCTCTCTTGTCATCCGGCCCCACCTCCCAGGATGACGCGGCAGTCCATGTGACCGCTGCAGCCTGTGATTGGCTGCAGCCTGTGCTTGGCCTGTGATTGGCTGCAGCTGTCACTTGGACTGAATTGTCATCCCGGGAGGTCAGACTGGAGGAAGAAGCCGGGAGTTATCGGTAAGTCAGAACGTCTGTTTTTTTTTTACACGTACATTGTGATCGGAAGTCACTGTCCTTGGTGCTGAACCAGTTTAACTCTTTCAGCACTGTGGACAGTGACTGTCTCCTGACATCGCGTACCGGAAAAAATTTTGCCGGGTTCGGTCAAAACGAGTTCGGCCGAACCCGGTGAAGTTCGGTGCGCTCATCTCTAATTTGACACTCCGTTTGGATGTTTGTAAACAGAAAAGCACGTGGTGCTTTTCTGTTTACATTCATCCTTTTGACAGCTCTTGCGCGAATCACGCAGTTCGCACGGAAGTGCTTCCATGCGGCATGCGCGATGCGTGAAAAATGCACGATTATAGAACATGTCGTGAGTTTTACGCAACGCACTCACGCTGCGCAAAATTCACGCATTGTCTGCACTGCCCCATAGAGTAATATAGGTGCGTACGACACGCGTGAAAAGCACGCGCGTATATTACGCTCGTGTAAATGGGGCCTTAGTCTGTGAAAGTGAAAATCTACTTTTTTTCTGAAAAAACATAAAAATGTTTAATTTTTACAAGAAATAAAGGAGAAAAAGCACCCCAAACTTGTAAAGCTATTTCTCCCGATTACGGCAATATGCCATATGTGGTCAGAAACTGCTGTTTGGACCAACGGCAGAGCTCAGAATGGAAGGAGCGCTATTTGGCTTTTGAACTGAAATTTAGCTGGAATAGTTTTCGGGTGACATGTCGCATTCGCAAAGCCCCTGAGGTACCAAAACAGTGGAAACACCCCAAAACTGACCCCATTTGGGAAACTACACCCCTTAAGGAATCTTTCTAGGGGTACAGTGAGCATTTAGACCCCACAGGTCTTTTGCAGAATTTATAAGGGTATGTTCACGCGGCTTATTTTCGGCCGTTTTTCAGGCAGTAAATGGACGAAAAATTAGAAGCAGAACACCTCCAAACATGTGGCCATTGATTTCAATGGGAAAAATGGCGCTCTGTTCCGACGGGCCATTTTTTTACGCGGCTGTTTTGAAAAAACGGCCGTGTAAAAAGACGGCCGCAAAAAAGAAGTGCATGTCACTTCTTGAGATATTTTTGGAGCCGTTTTTCATCGACTCCTTACATAAACAACTCCAAAATCGGCCATAAAAAAAAGCAGCGAAAAAACAGAGTTGCTAAAAAAACGTCTGAAAATCAGGAGCGGTTTCCCCTTCAAAACAGCACCGTATTTTCAGACGTTTTTGATTTTATGTGTGCACATACCCTTAGAATTAGGCCCTGAAAATGAATATCACATTTACACTAAAATGTTGAATTTTCAAATTTTCACAAAGGATAAAAGGAGAAAAAGCACCAAAACGTTTGTAAAGCAATTTCTCCCAAGTACGGCAATACCGCACGTGGTCATAAATGGTATTTCATCAGAAATTAATTAACCCTTTCAAGACACATACATTTTTTTGCTTTTTCATTTTAGTTTTTCCCTCCCCGCTTCGCAAGAGACATAACATTTTTTATTTTTTCGTCAATAGAGTGGGGTGAGGGCTTATTTTTTGCGGGAGGAGCTGTAGTTTCTATTGACACCATTTAACCCCTTCCCGTCGTAAACAACTTTCAGATTAAAATTTTCGTTTTTTCCTCCCCACATGCCAGAAAAAAAGAAAATTTATTCTGCGTCGCCAAATTCAGAGAACCACAACTTTTTTATTTTTCCGTCGATTAAGCGGTATGAGGGCTTATTTTTTGCCGCATAAGCTGTCGTTTTTAATAATACAATTTTGGTGTACATGCGACGGTTTGATCACTTTTTATTTCATTTTTTGTGGGAGATGAGGTGACCAAAAAAATAGACATTCTGGCGCTTACAATTTATTTTTTTTACGGCGTTCACGGTGCGGGTTAAATAATGATATATTGTAATAGTTCAGACTTTTGCAAACGCGGCGATACCAATTATGTTTATTTATTTATTTTTTTTTACAATGCCCTAGGGGGAAAATGGGAAAAGGTTTTTTTTTTGAACTTTTAATTTTCACACCAAAAAACACTTTATTGAACTAATTTTTATTTTTTTATTAGTCCCCCTAGGGGACTTCAACCAGCGATCGTTAGATCGCTTGTACGATATACTGCAATACTAATGTATTGCAGTATATCGTGATTCTGACAGGCACCTATTAAGCCCTGCCGGAGGCAAGGCTTAATAGGTGTACAAAGATAGTGGACCTGGGGGCGTTCATTAAGCCCCCAGGAAGCCATTGCAACCATGCCCCCCCCCCACGATTGCGTTGCGTGGGGCGCGATGAGCTGTTAGAGGGGGTCGCGCCCCTCTTTCTGACTATTTAAATGCTGCGGTCAGTTTTGACCGCGGCATTTAACGAGTTGAACTAGCGGGATCGCGCTCGAGCGCGATGCCTCTAGTTACTCTGAAGTGTCGGCTGTAACATACAGCCGACACCATCATCGTATGGAGCGAGCTCACTGTGTGAGCCCGCTCCATACTTCCCCTACCCGACTTTGGCGTATGGTTAAAGTACCATTTAATGTGCTGCGATTCCTCCATTGTTTTTTGGGTTTCATTTTTAAGCCTTTCACCGTGCAGTAAAAACAACAACTTAATTTTTTTCTGAGACTTAATACGATTTGATACCAAATTTATGCAGTTTTTTTTAAATATATTTTACTACTTTTTCAAAGTAAAAACTATTTGTTAAAAAAAACAACAACTTTTGTTTCACCACATTCCGAGAGCCATAACTTTTTTTATTTGTTGGTTGATTGAGCGGTGGGAGGTCTTATTTTTGGCAGGACAAGCTGTAGTTTTTATTGGTACCATTTTTTGGTAAATACAACTTTTTGATCATTTATGAAATTTTTTTCAAAAGCCAAGATGACCAAAACAGCGATTTTGGCATTTTAAATTCTTTATTTTTTACGGTGTTCACCGTGCGAGTTAAATAATGGTATATTGTAATAGTTCGGACTTTTACGGATGAAGCGATACCAATTTTGTTTATTTTTTTTACATTACTTTAGAGGAAAAATGAGAAAGGGTTTTTTTTTTGGACTTTAAATATATTATATATTTTTTTCACTAATAATAACTTTAATTAATTTTTTTTACACATTTTATTAGTCCCCCTAGGGGCTTGTACCAGTGATCATTAGTTTGCTGGTACAATACACTGCACAGAGGCGTAGCTAGGCTCTCCAGCACCCGGGGCAAAGATTCAGATTGGCGCCCCCCCCCCCCCAACTTATTTCCCGACATCTCCTTCCCCCTCGCCATGTTTTCTTTCCCTACCAATCAATGAGATATAATTTTTTGTTCACAATTTTTTTTATATAACTTGAGTATAAAAGCATTTCTACATTTTACAAGTTCTATAATGTAATTAACATAAAAATAAATTAAAAGAAAATAAATTAAAGAGGCCACACACAGCCCCCTGTAGATAGCGCCACACAGCCCCCATCTTATAGATAGCGCCACACAGCCCCCCTCTTGTAGATAGTGCCACACACAGCCCCATGTAGATAGTGCCACACACAGCCCCCCTTGTAGATAGTGCCACATTACAAACAGATAGTGCCCATTTACAAAGGGGCAGCATCCTGCTGCCTCTTTGTAAATAGCGCCACACTCCCCCCCCCTTTTAAATAGCGCCACACTGTGAACAGACCGGTGAGCGGTAGCCTACCGCTACCACTCTCCGCTCTGCCTGGTGTGACTTACCGGAGGAGCAGAGGAGGTCATTCGGCGCAGGCAGCGGCAGAGTTCCTTCTGACTAGGGTTGGTGACAGCCAGGGCCGGCCTTCGCTTGGATGGCGCCATGTGCGGGACTCTCTATTGCCGCCCCCTACACAATCAAAAAATTAACCACATATATGGACACGCTGGAGCATATATACTGTACATACATAAAGACAGATATTTAGACATACAGGCAACTATACATACACACATTCTGGAATATATACATACAGGTAAATATATAGACTTACAGACACATATACTTACACACACCAGCAGATAAATACACAGACAGGAACATATACAAATACATAAAAGGCACAAATATACAAGCACAAAGACACATTCACAAACAGACCCATATATACGCACACAGGCACATATGTACACAGCACAGATAATGTAGTAGATGTTACCTGCAGTCCTATGTAACAACACAGATAACACAGTGAATACTCTCTAAATACAGATAGTAGTGTTACCTGCAGTCCTATGTAACAACACAGATAACACAGTGATAACTCTCTGAGTACAGATAATGTAGTAGCTGTTGCCTGCAGTCCTATGTAACACCACAGATAACACATTGTAGCAGAGCTGAGATTGTAATTTAGCACTATGTGTTATCTGTGGTGTTACATAGGACTGCAGGTAACACTACTACATTATCTGTACTCAGAGAGATATGACTGTTATCTGTGGTGTTACACAGGACTGCAGGGAACAGCTACTACATTATCTGTACTGTGTAGCAGAGCTGAGATTGTAATTTAGCACACAGTACAGATAATGTAGTAGATGTTCCCTGCAGTCCTATGTAACATCACAGATAACAGTCATATCTCTCTGAGTACAGATAATGTAGTAGATGTAAGAGACAAAACACATGCAGAGACACAGACAGACAGATACACACACAGACACACACACTGTAACATATACACATACAAACACAGAGACACACATTACACATAGACACTCACCATATCTCCTTGCTGACAGGTCAGGACGGGCTGTGTGTGGGCGGAGCTTCCTCTGGCAGAGCACAGAGCGCAGGCAGATGCAGGAAGGCAGGGAGTGGACCTGTCCCCTGACCTGAGTCATCTGACCTCATGTCACTGACGTGAGGTCAGGTGACTGGACTGGTCCACTCCCTGGCCGTCACAGACCCCAGTCAGAACGCCGTAATGTCCTGGCTCTTCCTAAGCTGCTGCAGGTGTCCCACATACGGGGCGCCTGTCAGCAGCGATCAGCTGCTCTTCGGCGCCCCCCTATCAGTATCCTCCAGGCTGCGCCCGGGGCACATGCCCCGCCTGCCCCCCCCTAGCTACGCCCCTGCACTGCAATACTAATGTATTGCAGTATAATGTCATTTTTACACGCTCCTGTAATAGCGTGATCGCTGTTCCTGTCTGTTAGTCCCATTTGCTACAACAAACTTTCCCGGCGATCACATGATCGGGACCTAAACCAATCAGGACCCGATCATCTCTCCGGGACCAGAGTCCGGTGTTAACAGCGCGATCCGGGTGTCAGCGCTATTCTTGGATCGCGCTGTTAACCCTTAGTGTGAATTCACGTCGGCGCTGCACAGAGCCCGGCAAGCGCCGACGTGAATTTACAGTGAGCGGTCGGGAAGCGGTTAAATTAAGTTCAGTATTTTAGAGTATTAAAGATACATTCCTTCATGGTTATTAGAAGATACATGCATTGGAAACTATGGTAACTGAACAATGGTTATCCAACAGAAATCACACGTTTATTCTGAAAACATACAAATGGAAATAAATGTCTTTCATGGATCGCCAGTTTCCTGTTATCACAAGCTCTGAATAATATTTCCACAAATGGAGTACACATTAAACTAACAATACACTTTATCTCTTTTCACATGAGAAACCTTAGTGGTGGGTTAAAATAATGCAAGTGTTCAACATGGCTCCTTTACAACTCAATATCAAAATGTAAAATGTTTCGCAATATGTTGTGCCCGCGGTCGCTGACTGCCGTCACGTCCTACTTACCAACAGCCGCGACTGCAGGACACTTTCTTCATGCCGACGTCTCCCTCCCCAGAGACGCCGGCACACCCGGCTGCAGCTCCCCTCTGTGTCCTGTAGGGTGCGCGTGCTCAAACCCGGCCTTAAAGGGCCAGTGCGCGCACCTTTGCAGAGTTCCCCATCCAATTCCTTTACACCTTGGACTTTAAAAATGGTTCTGCCCTTCCTCTCCTTGCCTGAGCGTTATTGTGTCTACCCAGGTTAGTCTTTGCAAATGGCCCCTTAGTTGTATCATGTATCCAGTGTTCCCGTTTCCTGTATCCCGTATCCAATAATTGTATTTGTTCCAGTGCGTTATCTAGTGTCGGAGTCGAGAGTGTCATCTGTGCCAAGTATCTTCTGTGCCAAGCATCTGTTACACCACGTGTTGCTACACCACGTGTCTGCTACGCCTAGTGTTTGCCACGTGGAGTGCTTGCCAAATCATCTATCCAGGTACTCTTGCCCTAGAGACCGTTAATAACTTTTGTTTGGCCATCTGATACTCTGTTACAGCGGAGCGGCCTAGTGGGTCCACATACCCCATAGCCGTGACACCTATCTCCAGGCAAAAACTGAAAATTGAGTTTTTGGTCACCCTTATGGAACCTTCTATTTCATTTTAATGAATGTCGGCAATTCTGTCTTCTACTAGGCCTTAGCTGAAGCCTGACCATGACAATGAAGCAGCACTGGCATGAGCCACTTGGAAGTTTGTATAGAAAATACTCCAACTGCAAGTACTGGTGACTACAGATATTGAGCCTATTATATTGTATAGACAGCGTGGTCACGGTTACAGAAAATCCATAACAGCTGTGGAGAGCAGGGCATCAGAGCACACAAAAGGGGGGTCCGAGGGGTAAATCCTCAACATGACAGTGCAACGTATTTAATTGTTATTAAAATTACACAAAAGTGGTTTTGCCAGTGGAACTAAGGTTCAAAGAGGTTCTCCATTTAAAATTTATTAACTAGGAAAAAGCAGTAATATTTTTTCTCAGTGGCAGAGTTATCTTTCGTCACACTAGACCTATTGGCGGTCGTGGGGGACAAGCACCCGATAGAGCGAACATTTACAGTACATATGAGTATACTGTACAGTTAGTTAATTAGGCCCTCATAATGCTCTGGAAGTGAGAGGAGGACACCCAGATTGGCACAAGGTGAAGGCAGCAGAGGGTGCTAGATGTCAGAATGTTCTGCCTTATTTTGCAAGAGTAGATGAAACATTTTGAACCCAAACTTTACTTAAAGAGGCTCTGTCACCAGATTTTGCAACCCCTATCTGCTATTGCAGCAGATAGGCGCTGCAATGTAGATTACAGTAACGTTTTTATTTTTTAAAAACGAGCATTTTTGGCCAAGTTATGACCATTTTTGTATTTATGCAAATGAGGCTTGCAAAAGTACA
Organism: Rhinoderma darwinii; assembly: GCF_050947455.1. Lineage (NCBI taxonomy): Eukaryota > Metazoa > Chordata > Amphibia > Anura > Rhinodermatidae > Rhinoderma > Rhinoderma darwinii. Next base: position 272,836,406 of record NC_134687.1, on the reverse strand, counting down.
ACTGGGCGTGTTGAAAAGTAAAAGTACAACTGGGCGTGTATTATGTGCGTACATCGGGGCGTGTTTACTACTTTTACTAGCTGGGCGTTGTGTATAGAAGTATCATCCACTTCTCTTCACAACGCCCAGCTTCTGGCAGTGCAGACACAGCCGTGTTCGAGAGATCACGCTGTGTCGTCACTCACAGGTCCTGCATCGTGTCGGACGAGCGAGGACACATCGGCACCAGAGGCTACAGATGATTCTGCAGCAGCATCGGCGTTTGCAGGTAAGTCGATGTAGCTACTTACCTGCAAATGCTGATGCTGCTGCAGAATCAACTGTAGCCTCTGGTGCCGATGTGGCCGACACGATGCAGGACCTGTGAGTGACGTCACAGATCTGCACTGCCAGAAGCTGGGCGTTGTGAAGAGAAGTGGATGATACTTCTCATCAGAACGCCCAGCTAGTAAAAGAAGTAAACAGTTGTACTTTTACTTTTCAACACGCCCAGTTGTACTTTTGCAAGCCTCATTTGCATAAATACGAAAATGGTCATAACTTGGCCAAAAATGCTCGTTTTTAAAAAATAAAAACGTTACTGTAATCTACATTGCAGCGCCTATCTGCTGCAATAGCAGATAGGGGTTGCAAAATCTGGTGACAGAGCCTCTTTAAAGGGCTTTTCCCCATTAACACAAATGACTTTATACATTACTTTTTAAAAAGTTAGACAACTTTGTAATGTAATGTATTTAAAAATATGATGCAGCTTCTTTGATCTAACTATACCTTGAACCAAGATGGCAAAGTTTGCGCAGTTCGCCGCTTCTCTTTCGTAAGCTGTGCTCTGCGCATTCTCAGAAGGAAGTCATCTTTCTCCTAGTCGAGATGTGCTCTGCTTATCACTGCGCATGCTTGGCAGAGTCCATAGACTTCTATGGGCTCTATTGACTTCAACTAGAAATGAATGTGAAGTCTAGCATTGTAGCTGAACAGGAGGAATTGTAGCTTAAAAGGAGGCAGAACTTACAGTCCAGTCACATGGCCATTGACTAAAATACGCCCATGAATCCCAGTTACATAGTTGATAAGGTTGAAAAAGACAAAAAAGCTCCAAACGAGCGCCGCAGGTTTTTTCTGCCTCCTATTAATTTCAATGGGAGGTCAGAGGCGGAAACAACTCGAAGACCATCAGCCCCCTACTCACAGTAATGACCAACAGCCCCCCACTCATAGTAATGACCATCAGCCCCAACTTACAGTAAAATGACCATCAGCCCCCCACTCACAGTAATGACAATCAGCCCCCAACTCACAGTAAAAGGACCATCAGCCCCCCACTCACAGTAAAATTACCATCAGCCCCCCCCCACTCAAAGTAAAATTACCATTAGCCCCCCACTCACAGTAATGACCATCAGCCCCCCACTCACAGTATAATGACCCCTCAGTAAAGAGACCATAAGCCCCCTCCAGTAAAGTGACCATCAGCCTCAGCCCCCCCAGTAAAGTCACCATCAGCCTCAGAACCCCCCCCCCCCCCCGATAAAATGACCATATGCCCCTCTAGTAAAGTGACCATCACAGAGAGAAAGTGTGCTTACTCATGGGGAAGGAATAAATAAGGAGGTATAAGAACAACAACTCCCAGCATGTCCAGGCTATTATTATGTGATATCAATGGACATTACAGGGAGGAGATGTAGAAGGAGAGAACTACAACTTCCAGCATGTCCAGGCTGCTATGAGATAGGGGACATTACAGGGAGGAGGTATAAGAGGACAGAACTACAACTACCAGCAAGTCCAGGCTGCTATTATGAGATATCAAAAGACATTACAGGGAGGAGGTATAAGAGGAGAGGACTACAACTCCCAGCATGTCCAGGTTGTTATTATGGGATATCAGAGGACATTACAGGGAGGAGGTATAAGGGGAGAGGACTACAACTCCCAGCATGTCCAGACTTTTAGGAGATATCAGAGGACATTACAGGGAGGAGGTATAAGAGGAGAGAATTTCAACTTCCGGCATTCCCCTGGCTCCATTTCTCACACAACTGCTAACAAACTAAATAAAAAAAATACTTACCCTGCCCAGCGTTAATGGCTCCTCTCCCTCCGTCAGGCTTCTAGTGGGAGGCGGTGGGCGGTACTCGTAACAGACGCGTCTGCGCGTCACATCTGCTACAACGTCGGGGCAGAGCTTGTAGCAAAAAAATATATATTTCTTTAACTTTTTTTTTTTTTGCAGTGGATGAGCAGAGTGCCGCAGCACCCCGGAACGGTTCTGGCGGCACCACGGTTGGGAACCACTGATCCAGAGGAAGGCAAATCCCCATGAGGTTGATGCTAATTTCCTCATTAGGGGAAAAATTCCTCCGACTCCAAATATGGCAGAATAAATTCCTGGATCAGCATCCCATCTCCAGAATCTAGTACTTATAACCTGTAATATTTTCCAAGACAGACATCGAGGCCCTTCTTCAAAGAATCAACCACCAACACATCCTGTGGCAGAGAGTTCCAAAGTCAGACTGCTCTCACAGTAAAGAATCCCCGTCTGTGACGGTGGTGAAACCTTTTTTTCTATAGACGTAGAGTATGTCCTTGTTACAGGCCTAGGTGTATAAAGATCATTAGAAAGATCTCTGGATTGTCCAATTATATATTTGTAGATTGTAATAAGATTGCCCCTATGCCGTCTTTTCTAAACTGAATAGCTCCATGTTTGATCACCTTTCTTGTTACTGCAATCCACTCATTCCCTTAATTACCTTGGCCGCTCAACTGGAAGTGTAGTACACCACTGGGGACAGGATTTCAGAGAAAAAAACAACAGTTATTTCAAGGTTTGGTTGAAATTTTGTTGTAAAAACATAGTTACATAGTTACATAGTTACATAGTTACATAGTTAGTACGGCTGAAAAAAGACACATGTCCATCAAGTTCAACCAAGGGAAGGGAAAAGGGAAGGAAAAATTTCTACACATAGGAGCTAATATTTTTTTGTTCTAGGAAATTATCTAACCCTTTTTTAAAGCCATCTACTGTCCCTGCTGTGACCAGCTCCTGCGGTAGACTATTCCATAAATTCACCGTTCTTACTGTAAAGAAGCCTTGTCGCCTCTGCAGCTTGAACCTTTTTTTCTCCAGACGGAGGGAGTGCCCCCTTGTTTTTTGAGTGGGTTTTACAAGGAACAGGATTTCACCATATTTTTTGTATGCGCCATTAATATATTTATATAAGTTAATCATGTCCCCCCTTAGTCGACTTTTTTCAAGGCTAAATAGGTTTAATTCTTTCAATCTTTCCTCATAACTTAAATTCTCCATGCCCCTAATTAGCTTCGTTGCTCTTCTTTGTATTTTTTCCAACTCCAGGGCATCCTTTCTATGAACTGGAGCCCAGAACTGGACTGCATATTCTAGATGAGGCCTCACTAATGCTTTGTAAAGTGGTAATATTACATCCCTGTCCCGCGAGTCCATGCCTCTTTTAATACACGACAATATCCTGCTGGCCTTTGAAGCAGCTGATTGACACTGCATGCTGTTATTGAGTTTATGATTTACAAGAACACCCAGATCCTTCTCAACAAGTGAATCCGCCAGTGTAGCTCCCCCTAGGACATATGATGCATGCAGGTTGTTGGTACCCAGATGCATAACTTTACATTTATCTACATTAAACTTCATCTGCCAAGTGGACGCCCAAACACTTAGTTTGTTTAAATTTGGCTTTAATTCATGAACATCTTCCATAGTCTGAACTATATTACATAGCTTGGTGTCATCTGCAAAAATAGAAATAGTGCTATTAATCCCATCTTCTATATCATTAATAAATAAGTTGAATAATAGTGGTCCCAGCACTGAACCCTGGGATACACCACTTATAACCGGTGACCATTCAGAGAAGGAATCATTGACCACAACTCTCTGGATACGGTCCTTGAGCCAATTCTCAATCCAATTACAAACTATATTTTCTAAACCTATAGTCCTCAATTTACCCATTAGGCGTCTATGGGGGACAGTGTCAAATGCCTTTGCAAAGTCCAAAAACACTAAATCCACAGCGGCCCCTCTGTCTAGACTTCTGCTCACCTCTTCATAAAAACAGATTAGGTTAGTTTGACAACTTCTGTCCTTAGTAAAACCGTGCTGGCTGTCACTTATAAACAATAAGTGATTCGAAGCTCTTTTATGGGAAAAAGCTTTATGGTAAAACCCCTTTAATCTGTTAATTCAGTCTGTAAAAATAAGGGTCTTTTTCCCGTGTCAATAAAAAAAATGGTGTTTCTGTGATTTTTAGATGGAGGTGGAGAAGCCTGTTATTGTGATTGTATTCCTTGTATAGTTATATAGACAAATGGGGGCGGGACTTGGTGTGCACGCGGACCACCAAACCAGCTAGGTTGTTATATGGAACATAATATATTCCTGTTCCATAAACACCACTACAGTGGAATAAATGTATAAAGTCCTCACGCGCTTGGTATATAGTTCCCTCGCGGATAGCAAATGCTGTCCCTGGCTACCCATCCCATTGCTTTCAAGGGTGTGCTTCTAGAAGTTACATGATGTATATTTGGTGGACCTGCTCTCGCATCCTCCGTTTCTGGTCCCATGTGTACTGTCTAACCCACACCCTTTAATATCCATTTCAAGAGACCTTTTGGAAGCCCTACTGACAACTATCCTTCTTGACACCCAAGATAAATTCTTCAAGACTGGAGGCACGTGGATCTCATGCACATCCTCAAATGCCTACCTCTAGTTTTACAATAGGCTAACCCCCCTTTTTTCCATCTCTTTTCTTTCCAATGCCTTCATCCTCCCTACTTTTTTCTGTTTAGATGATCGTTTTGATTATAGAAGATTATGTTTACATATTGTCTTTACTTTTTACTAAGGCATTTGGGACGTTTGTTTCTTGTTCTATGTCACGATCCAAGGGTATGTGGACCCACTAGACCACTCCGCCATAGCGGAGTGGCAGCTGACCAAGTCACAGTCTATGCAAAGTCTATACAAAGTTCGTAGCACAAGGGTACCTGAGATAGTCCAGAAGGTAGCAGATGCTTTGGGACAATTGGGACTTGGCAGGTAGCACCAGACGTGGCGGATGATACCAGGAGTGGCAGATGGCACCAGACGTGGTGTAACAGCAGGCGTGGCAGGTGACACCGGACATGGTGCATAACAGCATGCGTGGCAACGACTCCAACACTATAAAGGCTCAGGGACAAACACAGCACAGAATACAGGAAGAAGGGTACGGGAACACTGGGAGCGGGATACAACTAAGGGACACTTTACAATACGAACATGGGTAGACAACAGCAACGCTCAGACAAAGAGTGAAAGGGCAGGGCCCTTTTTATAGTCCAGGGTGATCTGAGAAATAATTATATATGCGTGCGCTAGCCCTTTAAGAACGGGAACGAGCGTGCGTGCCCTCCAGCGGACATTACAGAACAGAGCGGCCAGATGCACTGACATCTCCAGGGAAGGAGACGTCGGCCGCAGGATCGAGGTCTGTTGTCGTGGCCGTTAGCAGGTAAGGGGAGGCTGCAGTCGGTGACCATTACATTCTATATTCGGGACCGTTTAACGAGCCGCAGTGTTGCGGGTTTTCTTGTCATTATCTATTTTTCCATTTGAAAATCTTTAAAAAAAATTGGAAGCAAAAAGCTTGTTTATACCAGGTCTTACCCAGATTTATCAAAGGCAACGGTTAAAAAAAAAGGCGAAAATTAGTGGCCTTTCCAAGCATAAAAATAATACCAAACAGACAATCCTAAATGCACTGGATTTATTATATTTTATAAAAGGTATGCGCTTTTAAATACCCAAAAAATCTTTGTGGATATAAGAAAAACTTTCATTGAATTCAAACCGCAGCTTGTAGATTATATAGATCAGCTGTTAGATAAGTTTTGGACAGCAAATAAAAGCTCCTCTTACTAAATGCTGTGATGCTGGAATAATTCTTGATGATAGTTGCCATCTAGTGGTGATAAGATTTTATAGTCACAGAAGCATTCATGATTCAGTGTTTCGCCACAACAGATCCAGGCGTTAGGCCCCATGCACACGACCATAAAAACGGCCGTAATTACGGGCCCATAGACTTCTATTGGCCACAGGTACCTTCCAGTTTGCGTAGTTGAAAAATATAGAACATGTCCTATTTCATGCCGTAATTACGGCACGGGCAGGCCCATAGAAGTCTATGGGGCTCCCGTAATTACAGGTGGCTACGTATGTGCACCCGTAATTACGGGAGTGTTGCTAGGCGAAGTCAGGGGATTTAAATTTTTGAATAAAGAGAAGCAGAGAAAATGGCGTCTGAGCGATCATGTGCCCCTTTTAAGGGGTTTGGACATGATTGTGACACTTCCAGCCCACCTTTTTTTCTACAGGTCAGTAAATACAAGTGGAATACGGATAACAACAGACCCGTATTTACAGGCATGGGTCCGTAAATACGGGTTAAAATCGTGTGACAAAGGACCCGTATTTACGGACAGTATTTACGGGAGGGTAAAAATGCGGTCGTGTGCATGGGGCCTTAGTTAGAAATGACTGAACTGAAGGTCTGCCTTACATAAATAGGTAAAAGGGTATGGGTTTAGATTATATATTGCTTTTTTAGAAAGTTTTCTTTAGACTTGCTTCACACACACTTTGTTTTTTGCTTTTTAGGTGCAAAAAAAAAAAAAAAAGCTAAGAAAAACTTATTTTTTTTTTTTTTACTAAAAGGTGTGTCTTTTGTGGCTTTTTTGCAAATCATGCATTTTTTCACATTGCAAATCATTCATGGGATTTAAAGAATCCTCTTTGCAACACATGATTTATTCAGAAAAAACGCCCCAGAAAGTGCCATAAAAAAGATATACTATTTGACACATACGTTTTTTTTTTTTTGAAGAGTGAGGGTATGTTCACTCGGCTTATTTCAGACGTATTTCTGAGCATAAATCGCTCATATTATGCTCCAAAATACACTTTAAATACAGCTGCAAACAGTTTCCCATTGATTTCAAATACCCCAAAAACATACCGATAGGGAATTTACGTTGTGAACGCCAATGGGGACAGTAAGTGAGGACCTCGGTACAGTGCTGCGGAATATGTTGGAGCTATATAAGTAACAGAAATAAATACCCTGTGTAGTTCATATGAAGCGTATTTTTTTAAACATCTGTTTATTGAATTTGAACATTTTTACAAACACACAAAAGGCACAAAGACGCACCTGATACATTGCAAAATACATAGTATGATATTGACATCACACAAGACATCTGTGGTTCAGTCAAGAAAATAACAGTACAGCAGACAACCGCTTAACAAACCCCCCCCCCCCACAATCCAGTGAAACAAAGAGAATTCACGACTACAAAGTCATGTCCAGACAGAAATCCATGTTTGAGTTGAGTTGCATAAAGTAGCGCCCATATCTAGGAACGGAGTCCCAATAAACCTAACTAGCACTTCAAGTTACCCAGCGTACCAGCTACATTCCTATTCAAGTACCATGAGGTGTACTCCGCGGAACGTTCAAATCTCCAACCTATCCATATAGATATATTTTCTTTTGAACAATCAGTTCAAAAATCGTTGGGACCTTCAGGGTAAGCCAACGAGCCAATAGACTACATTTAGCTATAACCAAAAATACATGTAGGGCTTGCGGAGTCAGGTAAATCATGGAATAGAAACGGTAGTGGAGCTCTATCTAAAGTCACTTCCCATGTGTCTGATATAAATATTATCCTGCCAATATTGAGCCAATTTAGGGCATCCCCATAAACCATGGAGAAGATCCGTTTTCGGAGTGTCACACCTTGGGCAAGCCACCAATCTGTCTGGGACATTAGGATGAGGGGGAATGTTAAAACCATAGATGGCTTTATGAAGAAACTTAAAGTGAGTTTCTCGCCACCGTTCATTGACAACCGCTTTCCTCACTTTCGACCAACCTCCAAGTATCTTCTGCGTTAGATCAACATCTGGAAAATCTTTGTTCCAGGCTTTAAACATTATAGCTGTTGTGGATTTGGCCTGCCGTTCTGTCAATTTGCCATACAATTGTGTAAGAGGGCAACCCACGGGATCGCTGTCTCCTGGGGTAGACAGGCACTTTTGGCACAGTAAGAACAGACTACAGTCCTGTCACAGTGTGGTACTACTGGCCTCAGCCAGTTTTATTAGGTAGAAAAGCCGTAGCAGAAAACAAATAAATACATAAAGTAAATCCTAGGCCGTCTGGCCACTAACTAACATGCAGTTCCTAACTACAAAGAGCTGAGCCTAGAGCTCCAACTCCCAAACACAACACCACAGTTGCTTTACTCACATCCAGCTTTCCCAGGAGCAGAGAGAGAGACTCTGCCTCTGTTTAAAGCACACCTCAGCTGTGCAGGTAATTAGCCACAATGCAATACCTGAAGTGGCTAGTGGAATAGGAACCCTCCCAACTCTCCCTATTCCAACAACCAGGCCCTTTTACACAGGTTTTCCAGAAAACACTTGAGCAAGGAAAACACATTTTCCTTCTAGTTCAATTCCCTGGTTGTTTTAAAATGTATAAGACAGGAACCTGGGTGAGATGTATACTCCGTCCACTACTTTTCCCCTGGTCCTCTCACAATAGGGACAAGGAGGATTTGATCGGAGTAGAGGCAACTAGAAGATCAAGAGGGTTGTCAAGACATATGTTAGATACGTCCCGTAGTTGCGCTGTTAAAAAAGATCTCAATTGTCCATATGCCAGGTAATGATGAGATGGGACATGTTTGGAATCTACCAGTTCTTGAAAAGTCATGTAACGACCTTCAGAAGGCTTTAAAATGTGTTGAAGTTGTAATATGCCCAAGGCGCGCCACTCTCTGAAATGCAGATGCTCCCTCCCCTGCAGAAACGCTGGATGACCCCACAAGTTCATATGTGTGGAAGTTTTAGGCTGGGTTCACACTACCTATTTTCAGGCGTAAACGAGGCGTATTATGCCTCGATTTACGCCTGAAAATATGGCTACAATACGTCGGCAAACATCTGCCCACTCATTTGAATGGGTTTGCCGACGTACTGTGCCGACGACCTGTAATTTACGTGTCGTCGTTTGACAGCTGTCAAACGACGACGAGTAAAATGACTGCCTCATCAAAGAAGTGCAGGACACTTCTTTGGACGTAATTTGAGCCGTTTTTCATTGAATTCAATGAAGAACAGCTCAAATTTACGGCCGTCAAAGACGCCTCGCATAATGCCAGGAGGAGCAATTACGTCTGAAACGACAGACTTGTTTTCTCCTGAAAACAGTCTGTAATTTGAGACGTAAAAGGCAGCTATCGTGTGCACATACCCTAAAGGAGAACCTGATGGTTTTCCAAGCCATGATAGTATCCCGAAATAACAGGGACCATAAGTTTCCTCAAAGCTATTCTTGAACGCTTTCGTGACAAAATGAAAGAGGTAAAGGCCGAGTTTAATTTTAGAACATCCCTATGCTTAAGAAGAAGGGGGATGGTATGCATTGGGTAAAGTAACTTAGGGAAACACAGCATTTTAAGCAAGTAACACCTTCCGATAAAAGAGAGGGATAAGTGATACCAACGGGTCAATTCCTTAGCAATTTTAGTCGGTAAGGGTGGATAATTCAGAGTATATATAGAATCGGGGGTACGACCAATATAAATTGCCAAATATTCAATTGAACTCTTGGAGACAACTACAGGTACATTTAGGGTATGTTCACACGAGGGCGTCCGTTACGGCTGAAATTACGGGGATGTTTCAGCCTGAAAAGATCCCCGTAATTTCAGCCGTACCGGCATGTGCAGGCGCTTGAACGCCGCGTCAATTACGGACGTAATTGGCGCTGCTATTCATTGGAGTCAATGAATAACGGCTCCAATTACGGCCAAAGAAGTGACAGGTCACTTCTTTGACGCGGGCGTCTATTTACGCGCCGTAATTTGACAGCGGCGCGTAAATTACGCCTCGTGTGAACAGACAAACGTCTGCCCATTGCTTTCAATGGGCAGATGTTTGTCAGCGCTATTGAGGCGCTATTTTCTGACGTAATTCGGGGCAAAAACGCCCGAATTACGTCCGTAAATAGGCCGTGTGAACATACCCTTAGAGTGGACCAGTCGATCGGACGGGAATGTCGTGACAGATCTAGTAATAAGCACTTACTAACATTCACCTTGAAGCCGGAATGTGTCTCGAATAGCTTTAGCATATCAAAAACCCCGGGTAGATCTCTAAGCGGATCAGATAAAAACACGAATACATTATCTGCAAAATACGTAGCTTTAATAACTTCAGTACCAACCGCTATGCCACTTATGTTTCCATCCGCCTCCAACGATCGGATAAATGACTCAAGAGCAATATTAAACAAAAGAGGGGAGAGTGGGCATCCCTAGCGGGTACCTTTAAACAAAGGGATGGGCGGCGAAAGAAACCCAGGAGCATAAAAACTCTCGCTGTGGGTTCCGTATACAGTGATTTCAGGTACATGCGAAACGTACCAACAATTAGCATACAGTCTAAGGTTTTACCCAACCATCTCCAGTCAACCATATGAAAAGCTTTTTCAGCATCTATTGTGAGGATTGCTGGAGATGGATGAGCAGAAAGATTAAGACTTATGTCATTCAAAACAGTGAGGATTTTGCGAATTTTAGAAATCGCTGAACGTCGCTTAGTAAAGCCCACTTGGTTCGGGGAGATTATTCTAGGAAGGATTGAGGCAAGTCTATCAGCCATAATTTTAGACATTAATTTAAGATTCAGATTTATTAACGAAATTGGGCGATAAGCGGAGGCTAATTCCAGATTTTTATCTGGTTTGGGAAGTACCTTAATGTATGCAACATTTGAAGAGGACGGAATCGGCGTACCCGACATATATCCATTATATAGGCGAAGCAAACATGGGGTTATTTGATCTTTCAGAATTTTAAAAAATTCCCTGGTGTATCCATCGGGGCCTGGAGCTTTCTGTTTTTTTTAAAGAAGTAATGGCCAATTTGAGTTCAGGTTCTGTAATAGGGGAATTAAGTTGTAGACTTTCCTCCTCTGTGATGGTAGGTAAATTTAAAGAGTAAAACAGGAAGGGAGTCAAAGAAGGGGAAGTCTGACGCCCAGCATAAAGTTCAGCATAGAACTCCCTCAAAATGGTATTGATCTACTTTGGCTGAACGTGAGACTGACCCGTCTTGTCTTGCAATTTAATGACATGAGACTGGGACCATGGCCCCCTGGCCAAACAAACCAGAAGTCTGCCCGATTTATTACCAAAACGAAAGAGTTTGGCCTCCAAGGCCGTACGTTTCAGTTGTTCACATTTATCTAGCCACAATTCGTAATCCCCTTTAGCTTTCAACCAGTTTTCCTTGTGTTGTAGTGTAGGAGTGTCCTGAAAAGAGGTATATGCTCATCTAAGGTCATGTATCTGCTTTTTGGTTTTATTTTTAAGTGTGGAGATATATGCCATTAAGTTACCTCACAAGACTGCCTTCGCCGCGTCCCAGTATAGAAGCGGATTATCTGCATGACTACTATTCATGGAGTCATATTCCATCCACCAACCTCTGAGTAGAGATTGAAAAGACTCATCTGCAGACATATTTGTAGGAAATCTCCATAGAAAATCCATTCCATGAGGAAGCCAATGATGCAATTCCAAAGTCACTGGTGAATGATCGGAGATAAGCATCTGTTCAATCTCAGAGGTGTTTTCCCTTTCATTAGAGAAGTAGATAATAAAATGTAATCTATACGGGACCAAGACTGGTGGGGGTGGGAAAAATGGGAATACTCCCTACCGTCTGGGTTTCGTAAGCGCCAAATATCATCTAATTCTGTTTCCTCCAGAAATGAAGCTAAAACTGTATCCCCTGAAGATAAAGTACAAGACTGCCGCTTATGTGTATTAGATCTATCCTCTTTGGAATGCAAAACAAAATTTTATTCGGTGTATTGTCAGTCCCAATGACATTACTTATAGTCCTAAAAAAAGGAGCTGTACGCATATTTGGACCGTATACATTGTATATACAAAGAGTGTCTGTGGGACCTGTGAGTAGTAAATGTATCCAACGACCTTTCCGAGTCAGTAGATACATTAGATACTGTGTATGGAAGATTTTTATGCAAAAGTATAACTCCAGCCTTGGAGTAAATCTCAGAAGAACCATATACCTGACCCACCCACATTTTACGTAACCTAAAATAGTCTGCCATAGTCAAATGGGTTTCCTGTAGCAGTGCGATGTCAGTATGTAAGCGTTGTAGGTGGCGTAAGATCATCGTACGCTTATGTGGCGACTTGAGGCCTTTAACGTTCCAGGACAGTACTCTCATGTACTATATAATAGGAAATAATACATTCATGCATAACTCTTGACTCCCCCCCCCCACAAACTCCCCCCAAACACATAAGTCTAGAAACTGTAAAACTAGTGAACACCTCACATGAATTATCTCCCGCCAACAGTAATCCCATGCAAACGTGCAATAAGACTTCACGTACTTCCGACACAGAAGTGCACATAACCCTCGCCGCTATGGCAATGAATAACAATAGAAAATAAAGCTCCCCTCCAATGCTCAAGATCGTAAGGGCAGGGAAGCCAATGCTAGTTAAAGAGGCTCTGTCACCAGATTTTGCAACCCCTATCTGCTATTGCAGCAGATAGGCGCTGCAATGTAGATTACAGTAACGTTTTTATTTTTAAAAAACGAGCATTTTTGGCCAAGTTATGACCATTTTTGTAGTTATGCAAATGAGGCTTGCAAAAGTCCAAGTGGGTGTGTTTAAAAGTAAAAGTCCAAGTGGGCGTGTATTATGTGCGTACATCGGGGCGTTTTTAATACTTTTACTAGCTGGGCGTTCTGAAGAGAAGTATCATCCACTTCTCTTCAGAACGCCCAGCTTCTGACAGTGCAGACCTGTGACGTCACTCACAGGTCCTGCATCGTGATGGCCACATCGGCACCAGAGGCTACAGTTGATTCTGCAGCAGCATCAGCGTTTGCAGGTAAGTCGATCTTACCTGCAAACGCTGATGCTGCTGCAGAAGCTGGGCGTTCTGAAGAGAAGTGGATGTTACTTCTCTTCAGAGCGCCCAGCTAGTAAAAGTATTAAAAACGCCCCGATGTACGCACATAATACACGCCCACTTGGACTTTTACTTTTAAACACACCCACTTGGACTTTTGCAAGCCTCATTTGCATAACTACAAAAATGGTCATAACTTGGCCAAAAATGCTCGTTTTTTAAAAATAAAAACGTTACTGTAATCTACATTGCAGCGCCGATCTGCTGCAATAGCAGATAGGGGCTGCAAAATCTGGTGACAGAGCCTCTTTAAGAAACCACATCTGATTATGAGCTAAGACAAAAAACAATGAAATTTACAGTTGGTCTGTAGCAATCAGCAATATGTCTAAGCATGCATAATATGAGAAAAGCTAACATGGTAAGTCGCTGAGTGTAAAAGACCCAATGCATTTCACAGTTAGGTACCACGTGTAGAACGGTCTAGCAGGCGTTGCACCTTAGGCAATACAGACCCCGTTGCAATAATCAACGGAGAAGCAGTGGCAACGGAAGACTGGGATCCCGAGGCATTAATCTCTGGTGAGTGTAGTGTGATAGAAGCTTCCTCGGGAGACAAGAAGGTCATAGAGGATCAATCTGAGTGGAAAATCTTGAGAACGGCTGGGTACAGCAAGGCAAACTTAATATGTTTCTTATAACGTTCCGAACGAATCTGCGAGAAGGCACGCCTCTTCTTTGTAACCTCCGCCGAGAAATCACCAAAAAGCAATATATGTCGACCTTTGTACTCTTAGGCTGGATTCACATGAGCATGTTATGTCCGTAATGGACGGAACGTATTTCGGACCGAACACACTGCAGGGAGCCGGGCTCCTTGCATTATAGTTATGTACGATGCTAATAGTCCCTGCCTCTCCATGGAACTACTGTCCCGTACTGAAAACATGAATACAGTACGGGGCAGTTGTCCGGCAGCGAGGCAGGGACTCCTAGCATCATACATAACTATGATGCTAGGAGCCCGGCTCTCTGCAGTGTGTTCGTTCCGGGACTTGCGGCCGAAATACGTTCCGTCCATTACGGACGTAATATGCTCGTGTGAATCCAGCCTAAGCCATCGCGTCTGCTCTTAAAGGCCTTCAATAAAGACATCTTATCTGAGTAGTCCAAGTATTTGATTATGACTTGCCTCGGGCGATCTTTGGTCAAAGTGGCACCATTCTTTTGATCTAGTGCCGATGCACGAAGAATTGGGCCAATCCTACGTGCCCATTCAACTCTGCAGAGGGATCATAACCCCAAGGCTTCAGGTAAATCGACCACACAAATTTGTCGCAGGTCTTTCGACAACCCTGACCTCCGGTAAACCAACTATACGTAAGTTATTACGTCAAGATCTATTTTCAAGATCCACGACTCGGTCCCACAATTTTTTATTTTCTTTCTGCGTACCTTGAATAAGTTAGTGGAGATCAGTCAATTCCGAGTCAACACGATGCACAGTCGTGTCCAAGGATTCCAACCGGGCATCATGGGCAGCCACCGATACATGTAACTGAGTTAGCGAAGTGGTGATCGTTTTGGACAAGGATTCTTGTAAATCCAGAGATATCAGTTGTGCTACTTGAATTGCCAGTTCCCTGTAGTAAATGTGGCATGGAATATTACCTACAATCGAGTCCTGTGAGGACGGTATCTCAGTCTGCACTGTCAGGCTGCTGGGCGGAAAAGGCGCGTACGCCCTGTTGGATATTTGTTCAGCCGGACGGGTCTTACTCTGGGTTCTGGATTTGCCCATTACAGACAAATTTGTCCTTGCAATCACCTGGTCAGCTCCCCGGTGCTTTGATGCTCGTCTGTGCTATCCCTGTGAAGTCCAGGTAGGTATGTCCGAGTGGTATGAGGAGCGGAGGTAAGAGCGCTCGTTAATATGCTGCCTCACATGCCGGGGCCGGAACCGGAAGTCGAAGCGTATTTTATAAAAATGGCTCCTAAAAATATGCCTCGTAAAAAGAAGATGCAAGTCAATTCTTGAGGCATTTTTTGGAACTGATTTTCCACTGACACTACAAAAAACGCTTACAAATTTACGCCTCAATATACTGTTCAAAATACGCTTGCAAACACCAAGGCTGTTTTCATTTGAAATTAGCCTGGTATTTTTCAATACGTGAACATACCCAAAAAAACAAAAAAAACATGGAACTGTATAGGAAAAATAAAACTGTATAGGAAAAAAAAAAATCGACACCAACTCCAAAAAAAAACGGCACTGAGATAAAATGACAACACAAAAGAAAAAAATCGGATTAAAAAAAATAAATAAAGGTATTGCTAAATAGTAATAATAAAAAAATGCACATGGATGCAAGATTTTTTTTAATAATTAACCCGTTAGTGTCCGCCCATAGTTGTTTTTACGGCCGCCGCTAACTGCTTTATTCTGATGCGTGTGCCTGTTTTAGAATAAAGTAGAGCCGCCGGGTGGAGGAAAAGCTCCCTGTTCTCAGCTACCGGAGGTTTTAGTTTACCGTTCCATTTAGTGGTTACCCAACAGAAACCACAGACGGAACACCTCAATGGAAGGGCACAGCCTAACACATACGGTAGGCTTAGATACAGGGCCCAAGTGCATGTGTGATATGGTTTGTTGGACCCTGTATCTAAGCCTAAGGTAGGCTTAGATACAGGGTCCAGCAAACAGTAATCTTATACAGTATAAGATTACTGTCTGCTGGGGCCCTTTATCTTAGCCTACCACATGCTAGGTGTAAAAGGGGTTGTCCAGTCGCTAAACATTAATGGCCTATTTTCAGGATAGGACATCAATAGCTGATGGGTTGGGGTCCGACTCCAGGGACCCCTGCCAATTAGCTGTTTTGAAGGGGGTGCAGCGCTCGTACAAGCGCTGCTTCCCCTTCATTTCCCTTACTTGCTCACACTGTGAATCGCTGACACGTCCGTGACGGCGATTTAGTGTGTAAAAAAAGTGACCGGAATAAAGGGGAAGCAGAGCTCGTACGAGCGTTGCACCCCTTTCAAAACAGCTGATTGGCGTGGGTCCCGGGAGTCGGACCCCGACCCATCAGCTGCAGCAGACAGTGGTATTAAACTTACCCTCCTCTTTGGCCACAGCAGAGGTCATGACTCCATCCAGGGTCAGGATGTTATGCGCAGCGCATAGAGCTGTGACGTCATGCGCTGCGCACAGTGCTTTGACGTCAGGATCTCTGCTGCGCTCTGGAAAGAGGGTGGTAAGTACTGTCAGTTGCAATAGTAATGGGGGCCCGTGTAGTTTATTACATAGGCCCCAGTTACTATAGTAACTTTTTATTGATGTGGTACGGGAGGCCACGGGCCCCCTGGCTTCTGGGCCCGGTCGCAATTGCGACCCCTATAGTTACGCCACAGTTTTAAAAGGTTAAGGGGATATTCAGCAACCATCAAACCAGATACATTAAGGGTATGTTCACACACACTAATTACGGACGTAATTCGGGCGTTTTAGCGCCGAATTACGTCCGAAAAATGCGGCTTGAAAGCGTTGACAAACATCTGCCCATTGAAAGCAATGGGCTGACGTTTGTCTGTTCACACGAGGCATATATTTATGCGCCGTTGTCAAATGACGGCGCGTAAATAGACGCCCGCGTCAAAGAAGTGACCTGTCACTTCTTGAGGCGTAATTGGAGCCGTTATTCATTGACGCCAATGACAAGCAGCGCCAATTACGTCCGTAATGGACGCGGCGTTCAAGCGCCTGCACATGCCGTTACGGCTGAAATTACGGGGATGTTTTCTCCTGAAAACATCCCCGTAATTTCAGCCATTACGGACGCTGTCGTGTGAACATACCCTAAACCTGTCATCACAGAGCTCAAAAAGAGTATCTACGAGATAACAGAGTTAAAGCAGGGAAGCAGAATGGCAACACTCAAACAAATGGGCTTTATTCTGATGCATACGTCTTTTCACGGCGCTGCCTCAGGTAGCTGAGGACTTGGGGCAGTGCTCCTCAAGTGGGCAGATCAAAATCCACCCGATTAACTCCTTAGATGCGGCGCTCAATAGCGAGCGCCGCATCTAAGTTGTTTTGGAGAGAGGGCGGGAGCTCCCTCTCACCCCACTGGCACCTTGCTATGAGATCACAGGGTGCCAGTGTCTTCTCTGGCAGCCGGGGGCCTAATAAAGGCCCCCAGGTCTGCCTGTAGTGGATGCCTGCTAGGCCATGCCTCTGGCATGGCCTAGCATATGCCTGTCCGTTGTAAATGGACAGGCAGTAATACACTGTAATACAGAAGTATTGCAGTGTATTATAAAAGCTATCGGACGATCGCATAGTGAAGTCCCCTAGTGGGACTAGTAAAAAAGTTTAATAAAGTTATTAATAAATAAGTGGGAAAAAAAAAAAAATACAGCAATGGACACAAATGAAAGGAGATGCATTAGGCCTCATGAACACGAACGTAAAAACGCCCATAGACTTCTATTGGCCACGGGTACCTTCCCGTATGCTTACGGGAAGGTGCCCATGACGTTGAAAAATATGGAACATGTCTGTCATGTCCCTCGACTTAGGTTTCTATTCATTGTCATGTTATGTTATATGCTCCTATTGCAGTTGCTTTGCTTTATTTAGTTTGTCCCTGCTATCTCCCTGTAGCTAGGCTCTGAGGTAATAGCTCCTCCCTTCTTTCTGTGCCTAGTTGTCTTTCCTCATGGTTCCCATACTGTGTAGTCATCTCCTGCTCAACTCTGGCAAAATATCATCTTTTCACCTGCTGGTTTGTGTACATTACAAGTATTTCAGCCTGAAAATAAACTTCTCTGGAAACTTCCCACGTGCCTCTTCAGCTGAGTTGACGCTATCTGACAGTGTCTTGGTGTGAGTACCGGTTCAATACAGACATATACAGTGAGATTGTCTCAAGGGCCCTACAACTTAGGGTATGTTCACACGGCCTATTTACGGACGTAAATCGGGCGTTTTTGCCCCGAATTACGCCCGAAAATAGCGCCTCAATAGCGCTGACAAACATCTGCCCATTGAAAGCAATGGGCAGACGTTTGTCTGTTCACACGAGGCGTATATTTACGCGCCGCTGTCAAAAGACGGCGCGTAAATAGACGCCCGCGTCAAAGAAGTGACCTGTCACTTCTTTGGCCGTAATTAGAGCCGTTACTCATTGACTCCAATGAATAGCAGCGCTAATTACGGCCGTAATTGACGCAGCGTTCAAGCGCCTGCACATGCCGGTACGGCTGAAATTACGGGGATGTTTTCAGGCTGAAACATCCCCGTAATTTCAGCCGTAACGGACGCCCTCGTGTGAACATACCCTTACAGCCTGGTCATGGAGTCAGAATAGTGAAAAGATGATTATATATCTGCCAGATCCAGCTGTATAGTCAGTGTGCAGCTCCTGCAGAGATAGTCACAGACAAGCAACTGCCTGCAGAAGAAATCATCAGTGTGTGTGACCCCACAGCATAGACCCTTCTAGCAAGCTAGCACCCCCACCTCTGTATTATCCACATCCTGTCTGTGAGGTGTCATGTCTGAAGAGAACATTGCACAGTCTTCTCAAGGTGAACCATACCTACAGTCAGAAGAAAGTATGGATCCTAGTCTGCAGTACAGTGAGAGAGCTAAACCCTCTGCTAAGCCTACATGGAAGGTTACAGAGAATCTAGAAGGTGCAAAACATGAACTTTCTTCTGCTGTCTCAAACTTATGGCAAAGATTGCTGAGTCACATCTCCACCATCTCACAGCCTGCTCACAATGTTTCACCACTAGAGGGAGCTCTAGAACAGCTTTGTACAGCATATGAACATTATTCACTGAAAAGCCAGGAATATGTTGGCATTTTGAAGAAACTTAATACAAAGGATTCTTTAGAAGAATTTGAAAGCTTCCAAAAACTTAATTTGGAACGAGACAGCCTAGTATGCAAAATTAAGTCTAACACAGAGGCAAGAATCGCGCAATTACAGGAAACGTTGTCTCGCATTTCTAAGTCTACCAGTCGTTCAAAACTATGTTCTAAGTCAAGATCTTCAAAATATTCCACGCTCAGCGAACAGCTCATAAGAGCGCTGGCAGAAGCAGAGGCTACTAAAATACAGGCCGTCTTTGCGCAAAAGAAGGCAGATATGGAAGCCGATGCAGCGCGCCAAAAGGCAGATATGGAAGCCGATGCAGCGCGCCAAAAGGCAGATATGGAAGCCGATGCAGCACGCCAAAAGGCGGAAATAGAAACTTTAAACAAACAATGCGAGCATGCCACAGCTATGGCAAGGTTAAAGGTTTTAGAAGAAGCTGCCAGGGGAAGTGAAAGAGACAGCATCAGTGTATGTGAAGTGGAGGTAGAAGATCCTCTTAAGCGCACAAGAGACTATGTACTAAGCCAAAACAGTGAACCTGTGATTGCTGCTAATGATCCTGACAGCGCAAATATTTCTCCAGAGCAACGGGGCACAGATTCTTCTGCAGCATTCTGCATTCAAGGTCAGTACAATGCATTACCAATTTGTCATCCTTACCTTTCTCCACATACCACATTGCACCAGAACCCTGCACCTCAGCAAGCTCATTACACAGACGCCCAGGTGCAATCCAATATGCTAGCAAGTCACCAGACTCCTGGCAACCACATAGTTCCAGTTCCATGTGTAGCTAAACCTATGGACTTTAAACTATCTCCTGGATTGAACGCCCGTGCAGACCCGTATTTCCCTATGTCTCTTAGCCAGAACACCGCAAATAATATGATCAGCACTACTCAGCCAGCAATACTCTGCCCAAAGTCAGAGAGAACTGACATGACAGAGTTTGCAAGATACATGGTTCGCCGCGAACTTACTAAAACCGGCCTCACAAGGTTTGACGACCAGCCTGAGAACTACAGGGGCTGGAAATGTGCCTTCAGAACCGTTATTAGTGACATTGACATTACTGCTGCTGAAGAACTAGATCTGCTGATCAGGTGGCTCGGTCCACAGTCTACAGAACGTGTCAAGAGATTGAGATCTGTCCACATCGAGAATCCAGCTGCAGGCCTCATCGCTGCTTGGGAGAGACTGGAACAAAGCTTTGGCAGTCCTGAAGCCATAGAGAATGCTCTGTTTAAACGGCTGCAAGGTTTTCCAAAAATATCTGGCAAAGACAATTAAAAATTCCAAGAGCTCAGCGACCTACTCTTAGAGCTCCAGCTGGCCAAGGCAGACCCACACCTACCTGGGGTTACCTAGACACAGCTCGTGGGGTAAACCCAATAGTTTCCAAGCTGCCGTACAATATTCAAGAAAGGTGGACTACACTTGGGTCGAGATACAAAAAAGAAAAGCAAGTCTCCTTTCCTCCATTTTCTTACTTCTGTGAATTTATCAGGAACATTGCAGAATCCAAGAATGACCCAAGCTTTACCTCCAGTGAGTCCAGTGGTCCTGGTTCACCCCATCCTAAGTACGACAGCCCACGTTCTAACTATAGAAACCACAGAGGTCCAGTGTCAGTGAAAAAGACTGATGTCCTTCCCACACCCTCATCAGCTCCAGACAAGTACAACCAAGGTGAAAAGATTGAAAATCCTAATCGCCTATGTCCTATTCATAAGAAGCCACATCCTCTCAAGAAATGCATTGGCTTCAGAAAGAAACCGCTCCAGGAACGCAAAGAGCTTCTAAAGAAATTTAGGGTATGTTACAGATGTTGTGCGTCTACTGAACATTTCGCTAAAGACTGTAAAACTACTATTAAATGCATAGAGTGCGGCTGTGAGGACCATGTGCAAGCGCTCCATCCATCTCAATTCAGTCCTGCACCACCTGCACATTCCACTCCTGCGATAAATCATGGCGGGGAGAATGCAGAGCAAGCAGCAAATCTTACTACTGTATCTTCTTCATGCACAGAAGTCTGCGGAGACGACCTTTGCGACAAGTCCTGCGCAAAGATATGTCTAGTCAACGTATACCCCAAGGGTCAACCGGAAAGGGCCGTAAAGGTGTATACCATCCTGGACGATCAGAGCAACCGTTCACTCGCAAGATCAGAACTCTTTGACCTGTTCAACTTAAAAGGAGATGCTTACCCTTACACCTTGGGTACTTGTAGTGGCATTACAGAGGTCTCCGGAAGAAGAGCCAGTGGACTTATAGTGGCTTCTCTCAACAATCAGGAGATACCCTTACCCACACTTGTTGAGTGCAACCAGATACCATCCAACAAAGATGAGATTCCTACGTCAGAGGCTGCTCTTCATCACACTCATCTAAGGGCTATAGCGAAAGAAATACCAGCCCTTGACAAGAGTGCAGAGATCCTACTTCTGCTCGGTAGAGACATTCTCAGGGTACATAAGGTACGCCAGCAAATCAACGGACCACATGATGCTCCGTTTGCCCAACGCCTTGATTTAGGTTGGGTTATCATAGGCAACGTCTGTATAGACAAGATGAAGAAGCCTACCAAGATTTCCTCATTTAAAACTCACATTTTGCCAAATGGTCGCAACACTTATTTTCAGCCATGCCCACACCATTACTGGGTGAAAGAGAAGCTGAGCAACAGTAAGTGGCAGCTTGACCACCAAGATAATATGAACACATTCCTGTCCTGGGATGACAGTCTTGGATCAACAGTGTTCAATTCTACAAGTGAAGACAATAAGTTGGCACTTGCAAGAGAGGATAAAGAATTTCTCAAGGTTATGGACAAAGAATTTGCTCAAGATGAGTCTAACAGCTGGGTAGCACCTTTGCCTTTCCGTTCCCCAAGACCAAAATTACCAAACAATCTACAGCAAGCAGTTTCGAGATTTTCCTCTTTAAAACGCACCCTAAAGAGGAAACCAGAGATGGAAAAACATTTTGTAGACTTCATGCAAAATATATTTGATAGAGATCATGCAGAACCTGCACCACCACTAAAGGAAGGAGAAGAATGCTGGTACCTTCCATCCTTTGGCGTGTATCACCCTCGCAAGCCTAATGAAATCAGAGTGGTGTTTGATTCCAGCGCTCAGTATGAAGGCGTTTCTCTAAACAACCTGCTCCTCACTGGGCCTAACCTAAACAACAACCTCATAGGAGTACTCATCCGCTTCAGACAAGAACCTGTTGCAGTAATGGCTGACATCCAGCAAATGTTCCACTGCTTCATTGTCAAGGAAGACAACAGGAACTACCTCAGGTTTCTATGGCACAAAGACAATGATGTCAACAACAAGGTCACAGATTACCGGATGAAGGTACATGTCTTCGGCAACAGCCCCTCTCCTGCTGTAGCAATCTATGGATTGAGAAGGACAGCCCAGGAAGGTGAGAAGGGGTATGGATCTGATGCTCATCAATTTGTTGAGAAGAACTTCTATGTAGATGATGGACTTAAATCCTTACCCACAAGTGAAGAGGCAATCGATCTCCTCACCAGAACGCAGGCAATGCTGTCTGTAGCAAATCTCAGACTTCACAAGATTATCTCTAACAGCCAGAAGGTAATGAAAGCGTTCCCCTCTGAAGATCATGCAACCAACTTGAAAGACCTCGATCTTGGTTCTGATGTTCCTCCTATACAACGAAGCCTAGGTTTGCTGTGGGACATTAAGCAAGACACATTCACCTTCCAAGTGTCAGCCAGTGACAAACCTTTTACCAAGCGAGGAGTTTTATCTGTTGTGAACAGCATCTATGATCCTCTTGGCTTCATAGCCCCCGTCACCATTCAAGGCAAGAAATTGCTGAGACAGTTTACCACTGAGAACATAGGCTGGGATACTTCTCTGCCTATTGAGAAACAACAAAGGTGGAAGATATGGAAGGAGTCTCTGAAAATATTAGAACAACTCCAAGTCTCACGTTGTTATGTTCCCAGCTCTCTTTCAGCTGCCATCAGAAGAGAAATACACATTTTCTCTGATGCGTCTATCGAAGCCATAGCTGCAGTAGCCTATCTGAGAATCCCAGGAACCAACAAGCCTCACTGTGGATTTGTCCTGGGTAAGGCCAAACTAACCCCAAAACCCGCACACTCTGTGCCAAGACTTGAGCTTTGTGCAGCTGTGCTAGCAGTAGAGATTGCTGAAGTTATTAAAAACGAAATGGACATTGCAATTGATTCATTTTCTTTCTACACAGATAGTAAAGTTGTGCTTGGTTATATATACAACCAAACAAAACAATTCTATGTATATGTCAGCAACAGAGTAGAACGCATTACAAGTTTTTCTACTCCTGGGCAGTGGCAGTACATCTCCACTGACCTTAACCCAGCTGATCGTGGAACAAGACCTGAACCGGCAGCAGGCCTATGTGACATGTGGTTGTCACCTCCAAGATTCTTGTATGAGGATCGCTGTTTAATTCCTACCAACACCACCTATGAGATGGTGGATCCCGAGTCTGACAAGGAAATCAGGCCTACAAATACCACGCTCTTCACTTCTGTAATTCCAAAATTGAAGCTGAAGTCACATCGCTTTGAGCGCTTCTCAAATTGGTCATCTATTGTGCGAGCTGTTGCTCACCTAATTCATATCGCTCACTGCTTTGCTAAGGACACATCAGAGTGTCATGGCTGGCATATCTGTAAAGAACACCCTACTGTCGCAGACATCGAACATGCTGAAGAAGTCATTACCCGTTGTGTGCAACAAGAAGTATACAGTCAGGAGATTGACAATATTACAAAGGGTATCAATCTTTCCAAGAGCAGTGCACTCTTTGAACTGAATCCAGTGCTTGATCATCACAAATTGCTGAGAGTGGGCGGCCGTATAGTGAGATCTGATCTAAGTAGCAAGGAACAAAATCCTGTCATTATACCAGGTCGGCATCATATTGCTACACTATTGGTCCGACACCATCATGAAAGAGTGCAGCACCAAGGCAGACAGTTTACGGAAGGTGCCATCAGGTCAGCCGGCTTGTGGATCGTAGGGATGAAGAGATGCATCTCTTCCGTGCTCCATAAATGTGTCAAGTGTCATAAGTTAAGAGGAAGACACCATCAACAACAAATGGCAAATCTCCCAGCAGACCGACTAAGTACGGAACCGCCCTTTACTTATGTTGGGGTGGATGTCTTTGGCCCATGGTCAGTTGTTACACGAAGGACCCGTGGTGGAGTCGCAAACAGCAAACGGTGGGCTGTGCTGTTTACATGTCTCAGCATCCGAGCAGTACACATCGAAGTGATTGAGTCTATGGATTCTTCTTGCTTCATCAATGCCCTCCGAAGATTCTTCTCTATCCGAGGAACCGTCAAGCAACTGAGGTCTGACTGCGGCACTAACTTCGTGGGAGCCAGCAAAGAACTGCAGTTAGACAATTTCTTGTCTAACAATGGGTGCACATGGGTGTTTAACCCTCCACATTCGTCTCACATGGGAGGATCATGGGAACGCATGATTGGAATTGCACGCAAAATCCTTGACTCCATGTTGCTGGATCACAAGTCTTTGCTTACTCATGAGATCTTGGTCACCTTTCTTGCAGAGGTGTCCGCCATAATCAATGCAAGGCCACTAGTCCCAGTATCCTCGGACCCTGATTCCCCAGTTATTCTTACCCCAGCTACGCTTCTTACCCAGAAGATCGGGACTGCTGCAATCCCTCCGGGAATCTTTGACCACAGCGACATTTACCGACGCCAATGGAAACAGGTACAATACCTGTCCAACGTGTTCTGGCACCGCTGGAAGACAGAGTATTTGCACATACTTCAAAGCCGTCACAAATGGCAGACGTCGAGACCTAACCTCCAGGAAGGTGACCTTGTTCTTCTAAAGGATAAGGAAGCCCATCGCAATGAATGGCCAATGGGTCTTGTTACCAAGGTTATGCCTAGTGATGATGGAAAGACTCGAAAGATAGAGGTCAAGGTGACCAAAGGAGGCTCAGTGCGAGTTTTCTTCCGCCCAATCACTGAACTAGTGCTTCTTCTTCCAAAGAAAGAAGGCACATAAAGGACACAGCCCCCAGTTGGCTGCTAGCTGTGTTATATTTGGAACACCTTACCATTTGGAATATACAGTGGGTTGGTGGAAGTGTTGGCAAGTTGCGGCTTCCCCAATCCGAAGATGGGTTTCTTACTTGGAACTTGTACAAGCGGATACCTACTGTTGTGGACTATCGGCAACAGACTTGGACTATAACTATTGTCATTGTTTGCATGTTCTTTTTGTCTTTCAGGTTCCAGGATCCACTACTGGACATTATTCAAGGACATTCTTTCAAGCTTGATTTTATTGTGAAATCTAAAGATTTCAGACGGGGAGTGTCATGTCCCTCGACTTAGGTTTCTATTCATTGTCATGTTATGTTATATGCTCCTATTGCAGTTGCTTTGCTTTATTTAGTTTGTCCCTGCTATCTACCTGTAGCTAGGCTCTGAGGTAATAGCTCCTCCCTTCTTTCTGTGCCTAGTTGTCTTTCCTCATGGTTCCCATACTGTGTAGTCATCTCCTGCTCAACTCTGGCAAAATATCATCTTTTCACCTGCTGGTTTGTGTACATTACAAGTATTTCAGCCTGAAAATAAACTTCTCTGGAAACTTCCCACGTGCCTCTTCAGCTGAGTTGACGCTATCTGACAGTGTCTTGGTGTGAGTACCGGTTCAATACAGACATATACAGTGAGATTGTCTCAAGGGCCCTACAACTTACAGCCTGGTCATGGAGTCAGAATAATGTCCTATTTCAGGCCGTAATAACGGCACGGGCAGTCGCATAGAAGTCTATGGGGCTCCCGTAATTACGGGTGGCTACGTGTGTGCACCCGTAATTACGGGAGCGTTGCTAGGCGACGTCAGGGGATCTTCCTGTCTGCAGGCCACAGCCTTCATTTATTATAAGAGTGGATGAAGAGAAAGTGTTACAAAAATGGCACTGACAAAAGTACAAGTGGAGAGCCTCATTTCCTTTGTCGAAGACTACCCTGGGACAAACGCCTGGAGGAGTATAAAGATATTGAGGCAAAGGAGCAAGCCTGGAACGAGGTGGTGAAGTCCCTCCATCCTGAGCAATGGGAGTCGGCGACGGTGAGAGAGCGTCGCAAACTAGGTAAGTTGCCAACCCCTCCCCCCAAATGTTATTGCAATCACCCTTTGTTCAAATGTATACTACAATTCTGTTTGTTTTTTTTCTCAGTGTCTAATGCGAAGTCACGATGGAGCACCTGTCGCGACCAATTCCGCCGCGAGATGGTGTCGAAAGGCCACAGCGGCGAAGGACAGTTGAAAAAAAGGCCATATATTTACCCAACAACTGCAGTTCTTGAAAGCTGTGATGGACATTTGGCCGTAAGTATACAATTATGTCAAATGTCACATGCTATTGTGTTTAATTTAAACGCATGGGGATATGTTATGTCCCACAGATACCTGTGTGACATCGTATAGCCCCATCCGTCACACCTTGCTATGTTGCCAGGGGACATGCTATTCTTGATATTGTGTTTACATGTAACGCATGGGGATATGGTATGTCCCACAGATACCTGTGTGACATCGCATAGACCCATCCGTCACACCTTGCTATGTTGTCAGGGGAAAGGCTATTCTTGATATTGCGTTTACATGTAATGCATGGTGATATGGTATGTCCCACAGATACCGGTGAGACATCGCATAGCCCCATCCATCACACCTTGCTATGTTGCTGTAACAGCCGCAGCCACGAGTCGGCAAGGGATGGCCCCAGCCTCCTCATCAGGAGACGCCAGCGCTCGCGTCCACTTACCTCTGCCGGATCCCGTAGGGACCTCATGGACGAACTTTGACCCGTGAGTACCCTGGACTAAAAGAGGGGTCCAGCCCCCTAGTTCTATGCCTGAGCGTTGTTGTGTTCCCTATAGTTTGTCTATGTGATGGCCTCCTAGTGTGTTCCCTGTTCCAGTCCCTGTCCCTATACTTGTTTCCAGTTAGTGTTCCTAGAAATCCATACCTTCCTGGTCTAGCACAAAGCTGTACCAAGGTCATGCCGTGCTGCATCCACGTCTGACCTGCCTCACTTCGGCTGACGTCCACCTGCTACCTAAGTCCCAGCCGAGCCTGCCCTGCTGCTGTCTGAGCTGCCACAGGTCCCTATAGAACTATAGACATTCACCTGCTCCCTGTTGGCCAGCTGCCTTACCGCCAAGGCGGTACGCCCAGTGGGTCCACAGACCCTTCGTGACAGTTGCCAGGGGACATGCTATTCTTGATATTGTGTTAACATGTAACGCATGGGGATATGGTATGTCCCACAGACACCTGTGTGACATCGCATAGCTCTATACGTCTTTTTTTTAATCTCCTTTATAAAAGCTTTAATAATATTTTAGCAACCTATATTGAACTGATTCAATAATTTTATTTTAAACATAGAAGTAGCCATAACCTTCAAGAACTTGACTCTGATGTTACGTTGGTGGAGTCTCCATCCGGGACCACAAATACAGAGGAAAATTTGCCTGTGCTGGAGGATAGGACATCGCCCCCACCACGTCGTCGTCGTAATCGCAAACGACAGGAAGGGGAGAGACTATCGTCCATAGACACGCAAGTGCTGGCCCATCTACAGCAAAGATCAGAGGACAGTTCGGAGGACGCCTTTGGCAAAACTGTTGCTCAACACCTCAAAAGTATGCCATCTGAAAGGCACCTTCACTGCAAATCAGCAATCCTTGGTGTCATTGACACATTCATGAACAACCCTGCTCCGATGGAACTCTGCAATGCAATAGAGTTTCATCGGAGCAGGCATGTCATGCACTTTTCCGCTATCAGCACCCCCCCCCCCCCCACCGTGTGCATCAACCTATCGTGGATATGTGCCCTACTCCCAGCCCCAATTCAGCCAGGATCGTCCAGCGTTCTCTTCCCCCGGACAGTTTTCTGGTGGCCAATATGCATACCAGCAAGTGCAGGGGGCGGAACTGTAAGGTGATAACGTGGCGGGGCCTTCGAATGAGGACTTTGTCCGTTTGTAGTTTTATTTTGTTTTATACTCTTGCTTTGTTGTTGTTTTTAAATTTGTGCTAGTTTTACTAAAAAATTTGTTGCACCAAAATACTTTGCGTTGTCCTTTTTTATGCTTATTAGGCTTTTTATGCTTATTAGGTACAATACATTTCACTTGTATGGGAACGAACTTTGTATGTAGATTACCACATTACACTTCATATTTTTTATTTTTTATTTTTGTGAACGTGTGTGATTTTTTACCAACAACCAAAAGTAACATTGTCAATGTGTTTGCATTTATATTTATTGAAAAATTGAACATATCATAATTGTAATGAGATACTGGCATGTATTTCTGCACACAATTCCTTTTACCATTAACTTACATAACATACAATGGTATTGCGGCAGAAATACATAAGCTCGCATCCCACGTCAAGGGTCCTCATTGGCTTGCGAGTCCCTAACTAATAACTCCAACCAGGATAAACTAATTAAAATAAATAGTACAGAACCAATTAAAAAATTATAACTTTCCATATTCAACTAATTTGCGCCCTAGATTGCATCTATCTGCCAAGAGACCGCCCCAGCAGAGGACACAAAATAGTCTGCATAGAATTCCCGCGTCAACAGTCCTGCTGCTCCGGGTCTTCCATGCAGGGTGTTGTCCACATTCACGCAAGCATTTGCAGGTACATCGTCCAGGTCAATGTCTAGTGTTGAATCGTGAATCCTGCAAAAATTGTGGAGAACGAAGCTGGCTTGTATAACCAGCATCACATCCTGCGGATCCAATTGAAGGGGGCTCTGGAATTAACACCATTTGTTGCTCACGATCCCAAAGGCACATTCCACATACCGTCTCGCACGGGTGAGCCGGTAATTAAAAATGCGCCTCCGGTCATCAAGATCACGGCGGGGGAATGGCCGCAACACATGGCGTGATAGGCCAAAACCTTCATCTGCCACGATGACGAATGGCACTGGTGGACCGGAAGATCCAGGTAGTTGTCTTGGTTCAGGAATGGCAAGTTGGTTGGAGAGAAGACGTTCACCCATTCGGGAGGCCCTGAAGATGCCAGCATCCGAGGAGCTCCCATAGGCCCCTGTAGCATCCATGGCCGCAGGTCGTCGGGTTTACTCACCTCCCGACGCCCGCAGCCATGGATTTGTGAGCGCTGGTCCCCATCTCCTTCCTAGGAGACGCTAGCGCTCACTTCCGCTCCATCTGCTGTGTCCCGTAGGGTGCGCGCGCACGCTCATGCCCGGCCTTAAAGGGCCAGCGCGCCCACAAAGGAAATCGTCATCATCATCAACTGCCATGATTTCCTGGTCTATAAGAAGGCCCCAGGCCTTCTGATCCTTGCCTGAGCGTTGTTTAGTCTGTCTCGCAAATGGTCCCTTAGTGTTTCCCCGTTCCAGTTGTTACCCGTTCCTGTGTTCCGTATTGTTCTTGTTCCAGTGCCTACCAGTGTTGGAGTCGTGTCTACTGCACCTGCTGTCGTTTGCCACGTCCAGTGTCGTTTGCCACCTCCAGTGTCTTCTGCCACGTCCAGTGTCGTTTGCCACGTCCAGTGTCTTCTGCTACATCGGATACTGCCCGCCACATCTGGCGCTACCTGCCGCACCGGCTTCCATCCGTGCTGAAGCCACAGCCACCGTCTGGACTAGTTCAGGTACCCAAGCATTGCTATTGACTTTCGTATAGACTGTGACCTGGTCAGTGGCCTCCCCGCTACGGCGGAGCGGCCTAGTGGGTCCACATACCCTGTGACCATGACAGCCTCTATATCAACAATCACAAACCGGTAGCCGCTGTCAGCCAAGGCCAACAGCACCAACGAGAAAAACTGTAATTGTAATATAGGGACCCAGAGTGAGGCGGCTTCTTCACATGATTGTGTTTCCCATCCAGCGCTCCCACACAGTTGGGAAACTGTGCAGGTTGGTAGAAGCCCTTAGCAATCCATAGCCAATCTTCTGCCTTGGGCTGTGGCATCACCGACGCTCTCAGACGCTGCCAGATGACTTGGCAGGTCAGACGGATGATCTGCGAAATTGTTGAGCAACACAGCAAAAACTCAAAATGCAGTGATGCAAAGGAGTTGCCGGTTGCCAGGAATCTGTCAAGAAAGGCATCAAAAAATTTGTACTGCTGGTACAGGGTAACAGGACATCAGTTTCACACAGAGGACAACTACGGTTATGCATGACATGACGGGAATGGCCACAGGGGACATGTACGGTTCTACTAACTGTCGCAGGGCATGGCAGGAATGGGCACAGGGGACATTATGTGTTTTACCTGAGGGTGACGATGAGCATTACCTCTGGAGAGATGCACCGTCGCATGTTGGTGTCCTGTAAGGTGATTCCGGGATGGAGGTCCGACAACAGACGATCAAAGCTGGAGATGGACATGCGGCAGAAGTTGTGAAACTTCTCCGGGTGCTTCCGCAGGTCATCGTATAGGGTATGGAAATGTCTCTTCCTGGGCCTTTGGGAGACAATGGGGTGAACCCAATACCTCCTCTTCTTCCTCAACGGTTCCTCGTCCAGCATAAGTCGCTATCCAAATCGACGTGAGACAAGCCAGTACAGCAGAGCATCATTCACACGAGTGTCTGACATACTTGCTGTGAAATAAACGCCAATATGCCAAACTATCTCAGCACAGGAATCGCACACAGTTCTCACAATGCACAAATGGCACCTAAAAAGGAGTTTTAGAGATCATGTGACTCTTTTAAGGGGTTTGGACATGATTTTGACATCATTTCCAGCCCCCACTTTTTTTTTACGGGTCCGTAAATACGGGTGGAATACGGGTGCCAACAGGACCATTTTTACGGGCAAGGTTCCATAAATACGGGTGGAATTTGTGTGACAATGGACCCGTATTTACACCAGTATTTACGGGAGGAAAAAAATACGTTCGTGTGCATGAGACCTCAGTCTTTTCTTTATACATTTCTTTTGGCTCCACTTCTGACTTTGGCTCAAAAAACGAAGCCAAAAACTGCGACAAAATTGTATGTACGTTCCTGGCCTAAATGTGGCCGCCACCAGCCACCTTGGCTTGCTAATCGGGTAAGTCCTTGTACACCAGATAGATGGAGATCCCAGGGTGGGCCCCCACCTATCAGAAATTTGTGGCATATCTTGTGGGATTTGATATGTTTTTCAATGCAACCCGTATTGAAAGACGAACCAACTCACGGTAAAAACCCTTTTTTTTTTTTATTTCCGCCAGCTATGTTCAGAGATTCATTTGAAGCCAAAAGGGACACAGCTCTCTAATGATCATGTGAGTCTCATGAACCCCCACAGATGACAACTTCTGAGGTGCTCTTTAATTGTATACTAGTCAGTTTCATACTGTAAAAATGCAGTGTAGTAAGTAGATCACTTGAACAAGCTATATAATCAATACTGGTCGTTGAGTTTCACTGCATTTCAGTATAGCTCTTGAAAAACACATTTTATTTTTTTCACAAACAGCTTGCTGACTATAAAAAAAACACCCCAGACAACCATTCTACCGACATGATTGTATAAGTAAACTGAAAATACTGATCCTCATATATGTATGTGTCCAAAGACCATGGTAGAAGTACCTAAACAAAACATACGCCAACCCTCCACGGCAATGGTCCCTGAGATCACTTGAGAACATCTAGTGCTCCCCTAGTTAAAGGGAATGTGTTGCCAGAAAAACATGTTTTTTTTTTAAAAATTAAACATTTAGTGTGTGGGTGATTAAACATTGTTCAAATTTTTTTTATTTTTTTGCACGAGTCCATGTAATATTATAAATTATTTCTAATTTATAATACTACCCATTTTTGGTCACTAGATGGAGCTGTTCCCAAAATTGCAGCATTGCAACATTGGGTTAAAAGCCCTCGCTCTAGTGAGCTCTCAGCATCCCCCCCTCCTTTATCCTGGCTAGTGCCGGGATAAACGAGGGGTTTGAACGATGTAACCTCCTACACTGTGTGTCGCCATTTTTTGAGCTAACCCACAGTGTAGTAGGTTTACATACAGTAGTAAACACACACAAACACGAACATACATTGAAATCTCTTACCTGCTCCTGCCGCCGCGGCTCCCTCCGGCCCGTCCGCTCCGTTTGCTGCCGCTGGTGCAAGTGCACAAATCCGGAAGCCGCGACCGGAAGTAGTAATATTACTGTCCGGCCGCGACTTCCGGTCCACAGGAAAATGGCGCCAATTTCGAATAGGACTGTGTGGGAGCGGCGCATGCGCAGTTCCCACACAGACGCCGTACACTGCAGTCAATGGGACGGGAGCCGTTCGCAGTCCCTATGGGACTGTGGCTGCCGTATTCCATGTCTGTATGTGTCGTTAATCGACACACACAGAAATGGAACAAAAAATGGCAGCCCCCATAGGGAAGAAAAAGTGTAAAAATAAGAAAAAGTAAAACACAAACACACAAATGAATATAAACGTTTTTAATAAAGCACTAACATCTTTAACATATCAAAAAATAATTTGTGATGACACTGTTCCTTTAAAGGGGTTTTATAAAAAGTTATGCAACTTCCTTATATATCTTTTGTTCAAATTCCTATTTTGAAGACCACTGCTTGCTCTCAGTTAATTTGAACATTCTGGTTTTACATCCAGAAGTAAAAAAAAAAATGTAAGGCTCTGTTCACATCTGCGTTGTAGCCGCCGTTTATTATTCAAGCCACAATGAAATGCCAGGTTTGTGGCACAACGGATACTAGCGCCGCCGAATGCACCCTATTCACTTACAATGGGATATGTCAGGTTCTACCGAGGTCTCTGTCGTTTTGACTGGAAAAAAAGCACTGCATGAAGTGCTATTTTGTCTGTCAAATTTTGGACTATGTAATAAGCCTCCAACACAGATGTGAACAGAGCCTTACACACACTTGGGGCTAATTCAGACGAGTGTGCTCCTCGTCCTAGTGCTGTCCATCGAAATAGCAAAGCACACAGACCCATGCATTTCAATGGGGCTATTCAGACATGCGTGAGTTTTTAAGCAGCGAGTGTCCGTTGCGTGAAACTCACTGCATGTCCTATATTGGTGCGTTTTTGCGGACGTGGTCGCCCATTAAAGTATACAAGTATAGGGGTGCATGAAAAACACGGACAGCACACGACATCCGTGTGCTGACCGTGTTTCACGCATCAGTTGGTAAAGAAATTAAGAATTAAAAAAAAAAAGGAAGTGCTTGCAGAGGGTAACCACAGACGTGAAAAACAGATGACCCACACGCAAAGCACACGGATACCATACGCAATGCACACTGATGGCACACAGACATAAAATGCAGGAAATACGGTACGTTTTTTGCGCATGCAAATCGGACATGCTCGTGTGAATGTATATTTGTTCACAAAGGATATTTTCAGGCATATTTCAGAGCAGAAAATGCAATATGTATTTCAAAGTGTAAAGCGCGCATCTGCAACAGCTTCCCTGAGATTTCAATGGAAAATACACCGAGTAGTGCATATGCGGCATATTTTTACGCTGCTGAATTAAAAACCATCTTCTAAAAATATGCTTCGTAAAAAAGTAACGTCACTTCTTGATGCGTTTTAGAAGCGGATTTTTCCCACTGACAATTTAAAAAAACGCTTTGAAAATACGCCTCGAAACTATTGTTTTTTGTTAAATCTGCCTCGTATTCTTCAGCCGGAACATACACTATATGGACAACAGTATTGAGACACCTCTTAATCCTTGAATGCAGGTGTTTCATTCAGTCCCACTGCCACAGGTCTATAAAATCAGGCATCTAACCAGTCGAGTAAGTATGGCCTTTTTCGGTGTTTTTACAAAGACTTGTGAAAGAATGGGTCGTTCTAAAGAGCTCACTGAATTCGAGCATGGCACCGTAATAGAATGGCACCGGTGTAACAAGTCAGTTCATGAAAAGTCTTCCCTCCTAATATACCACGATCCACTGAGTGGTATTATTGCAAAGTGTAAGTGTTTAGGAACCACAGTAACTCAGCCACGAAGTATCAGACCACGTAAAATTAAAGAGCGAAGTCGCCAAGTGCTGAGGCGTATAGAGCATAAAAGTTGCCATGGCTCGGCTGACTCATTAACTGCAGAGTTAACTGCAGAGTTCCAAACCTCCTCCTCATTGGGGGTTGATGCCAGACAGTGCTGATCGTGACATGGGTAAGACGTTCTGCTCTATTTCAGAGCCCCCATTTGACCTGCTTGGTTGTTGCTCTTATGCATACACCTACTGATGTTTATATATGTGTGAGTGGTTTGGTGCTGTACTCAAACTCCTGCATCTGGCTGTGATCAATATGTACCGCCTGGTGTGGTCTTTACCCAATGTACTGGATGCAGGACTTTGTGCATTTTGGCTACACTCACATTTATCTACTAATTAGGAATTGTCATCTTTTCCTTTGTCACTTTGCTATTTATGTATTATAACTCCAACATCGCATATATCACTGTCTAGTATCCTTTTCACACTGTGGCAATCATCTTTAACTTTTAAATGTTCGCTTTGTTATTTTTTATTTGTTCCAATAAAACTTGTTATTTTTAATCAAATTTTGGTGTGTCGGACTCCGTTTCTAGGTTTATAACTCCTCCTCATTAATACCAACACAAAAACTGTGCCCCTAGAGCTTCCTGGCATAGGTTTCCTTTGCCAAGCAGCTGCATGCAAGCTTTACATCACCAAGCACAATGCCAAGCGTCGGATGGAGTGGTGTAAAGCACACCGGCACTGGACGTTGGAGCAGTGGAAATGTGTTCTGTGGAGTAACCAATCATGCTTCTCTATCTGGCAGTCTGATAGTGTCCTTTTACACCGACTAATATATGCTGTAAAAACGAGCGCCGATGAACGAGACAGTTTGTTGAGCGGCACTCGTTTGCTCTTTTCACAAGGAGCGATGTATAGGGACGAGCGATCGTAGTCCCCATACATTTCCATCATGGCGGCAGCACATATTCCTGTTTACACAAGCTGTTGCCGACAACGATAATATTTATTGCTGCAGGAACTACATGATCAGCCGATGAACATGCCTTTGCTCGTTCATCGGCTGATGGTTGCACTTACACAAGGCAATGATCGAAAACGAGCGTTTATATGAACGCTCGTTTGTCCGATAATTGGCCCGTGTAAAAGGAGAATGTTACCTGCCTGACTGCATTGTGCCAACTGTAAAGTTTGGTGGAGGAGGGATAATGCTATGGGGTTGACCAATTGTAGCTTCCAACTTTGTGGGAGCAGTTTGGGGAAGGCCCTTTCCAGTTCCAGCATGGCTGTGCCCCAGTGCACAAAGCAAGGTCCATGAAGGTATGGGTGGGTGAGTTTGGTGTGGAAGAACTTGACTGGTCCGCACAGAGCCTTGACCTTAACGCTATTGAACACTTAGCTTGGTTCTAGTACCATATCTATGTAGTAACCTTGTATCTCTGCACTCAGCTGGGTTCTGTACCATATCTACGCACGTAGCTTTGTTCTGGACAATAGCTATGCCCTTAGCTTGGTTCTGTACCATATCTACACACTCAGCTGGGTTCTGTTACCACTTCTATGCCCTTAGCTTGGTTCAGTACCATATCTACGCACTCAGCTGGGTTCTGTCACTGCATCTATGCAATAATGATGGTTCTGTACCATATCTATACAGTAGCCTTGGTTCCGTACCATATCTATGCCCTTAGCTTGGTTCCGTTACCATATCTATGCAATAAGCTTGTTTCTGGTACCGAATGTATACACTTAAGGCCTAATGCACACGACCGTAGCCATGTGCACGGCCGTGATTTTCGGGTCGGCCAGCAGCGGAGTGTCACCCACAAACCGTGGGGCGTGCACATGGCCGCATCCATTATTTCCTATGAGCCTGGACCGCAGAACACGGGCATAATAAGACATGCCCATTCTTTCTGCGGTCCGGCCTCCTGGGCCATGCACGGACTGTGAAAACCACGGTCGTGTGAATGGCCCCATAGGAATGAATGGGGCCGCAATTCTCCTGTGGATTTTAAGGGAACCTGTCGCCAGCATTTTACCTATTGAACTCTACTCACCCCTCGCTGGTCGCTGCTGTCAAAAGTTAATTCCTGTTATCCCCTCTCTTTAACCTCTCCTCCGACCGTATATATCGGTCTGCAAATATTTTGCGCCTTTTTATGGTAATAATCCAGCAGTCTCTTTCATTCCTCTTCTTATGCCCACCCATCGCCAAAAATTGGCCCGCCCTGAGTGCCGAAATCTCATCTTAGATAGCGCGCATGCGCCCGGCATGTATGGTCCGATACCCTTCCCTGCTTCATCCGGGCCTCAAATCTAGTTACTGCGCATGTGCCGCTATCGTGTCCCATTGTGCACAACCACCAAAACAGGACATTGATGCGCAAGCGTGGGATTTCGCGTGTGCTGGGGGGAGTCGAGGAGCTGTCAATCAAAAGGAGGCGGGATTAACTTGGAAAGACTATATGACTTTTATGCTCATTATCATACGGCACAGGAACACTAAAATACGGAATATTAAAGGGAAGGTGTCATGAATTTATTTCTTTTTTTTATCATATTGCTTTTAATATATTAACATAAATTGTATTTATTTGTGTTCTTGTGTTCTACTTTTTACTTCTCTAGGGGGGCTGCCATTTTTTTTTCATCTCTGTATGTGTCGATTAACGACACATACAGAGATGGAATACGGCACATACATCCCCATAGAGAATGCGAACAGGAGCCGTTTCATTCTCTGAAGCATACACTGTCTGTGTGGGAAAGGCGCAAGTGCCGCTCCCACACAGACCAAAACGAAGCTCATTCACAGAGCGAAATCCGGCGACATTTTCACGTGGACCGGAAGCCACGGCCGGACAGTCAGATGACGACTTCCGGCCGCGGCTTCCAGCCATATGTTCAAGGAAGCGAAGGCGCAAGGAATAGGAGCGGAGGCGGCGGTAATTTATGTTCGTGTTATACTGTGTGATTACCACCGTATCTAATCCTCCTACACTGTGCAGTCGCTCAGAAAATTGTGGCACACAGTGTAGGAGGTTTGAAGATTCAAAGCCCTCCTTTCGCTGGCACTAGCAAGGATTGTGTGAGGGCACTAGAGCGAGTGTGTCTACCCCAAATTTGCAGCATAAAGCAATGAGGTTGCTTTACCACATTGACCATGATGCAATTTTGGTAACTGCTCCCTCTAGTGGCCAGCACATGGAAATTTTATAAATTAGAATCTAATTTATCATATTTCCTGACTTGTAAAAATTGTTTTAAAATTAAAACAATGTGTAATAATAATTGTTTAACTAAAAAAATAAATAACATTCTAGCGACACATTCCCTTTAAAGGTACAGAGCCGACTTATAAGATATTTCTAGGTTACATAAAAATGATTTTTCACCTACTTCCACCAGGTATTGCTGGTTTAATAGGTGAAATTCTGGTGAAAGGTTCCCTTTAAGTTACGTATTTACATGGTGTGGTAAAATGCTGCACTGCACAATAACCACATACCCGAACTAAAGGGCAGAATAGGGAAGAGCTCCAGCAGTCCTTGAATACCTATAGCAGTCAGCAAAACATGCAAATTCAAAGCTGTTACTAAGAAAGGTCACACTTCAAATAAACAATAGAAAAGAATCCAGTGAAAACCCTGTAGGCCGGTGCCTGCAGCACAAAAGGCAGAACGCCAGGCAAGCTGTAGCGGTCGCCACCCTAGAACTGCGCCTTGAACCGATAACCCTGTGACACAGCAGCGTTTTTGCCTCAACCCTTATGGCAGCCAATGGTGAGCTGCAGCTCTGACGTGTTTTCAGCCAATCAGCTACCAGCTCTCAGTTTGACTCGTCCGCTTAGCTAGATAAACTTTACGCTGGGATCGGCCGCTTGAGTCCCCAGAGAAGGGAAGATTTCGAGTGACGTCATACTAACAGTAGCCAGTCGTAAGTCGCTTTGCGCTTGATTGACGACGACGCCAACCAATACCGTGAAGCCGCTGGTATTTCCTGTATAGTAGTTTTTAATATGGCGAAGACTTACGACTATTTGTTCAAACTGCTTCTGATCGGTGACTCTGGAGTCGGGAAGACTTGCGTGCTGTTCAGGTTCTCAGAAGATGCCTTCAACTCCACGTTTATATCCACTATAGGTGAGAGGCGGCTCAAGTCCGGGGAGCAACTAGTGGAAGTGTGAGGGAAATGACAGGGGCAGAGTGCAGAGGCCAGTGACAGAGGGTGTATGATAAACCAATATATGTTGTCATTGTGGTGCACACATAGGGCAGGCTGGCATATGGAGTCGTCTGATCAGTAACTGGGAGGTGATCTGTATGTTACGTGTGTATATCTGTAATATAATCTGTATATAGCGCCAACATATTCCGCGCCTCTGTACGTCATGTCACATCCATAGACAAGCTGATGAGTATGTCTGCACCCTATAGCCCCCAGAATGTGCCATACATAAAACGTGTGTGTGTGTGTGTGTGTGTGTATATATATATATATATATATATATATATATATATCTATCATCTCTGTATTGCTGCCTATCAAGACAAAAAAGTGACATGCAGGACTCTGGCTAAGCTGAGTGAAAAGCCGCCAGGCATATTGATTGTCTGACTAAAGAGTTAATAGATCAAATATACGGCTTTATATTTCCCCTTTAATTGGACAAATCTCATATATCCATCTTCTTTCAAACATTTTAGCGAATGCCATACTATTGAACACTGGGCACAGTAGTGCAAAACGGTTCTGCTCTCCGGTTATATTCTGGCCAAACCTTTCACATGCTGGTTCAGGGAAAGTGCCAAAACCTTCAAATG
The DNA here is from genome assembly GCF_050947455.1 of Rhinoderma darwinii. Classification (NCBI taxonomy): domain Eukaryota; kingdom Metazoa; phylum Chordata; class Amphibia; order Anura; family Rhinodermatidae; genus Rhinoderma; species Rhinoderma darwinii. The sequence continues at coordinate 272,797,534 of NC_134687.1, read as the reverse complement.
TATACAATATAACTGTTTAATTTTAGTCCCGAGCAGAGATTTTGGCGACCATGCTGTACGGACGTGTTCATGTTTCCATATTGCGAAGCTGTAGACCTTCTGTATACTCTGAAGATGTGTCGTTTTCTGTATGGGCATGCTTGTGTATACCCCGATAGCAGAATTCTTGCCCGTATTGCAGTGGCACTTTACCACTTTCTGTGATGTATCTGTATAGTGTGATGGCTTACTGACTGCATCACTGAGTTGTCTTCGATCACAGTTTACGTATTTGAACCTCCATTTAGGGGAAAGGGTTTGATCGGTCAAGGATAGGCCCGGAGTGTGAAATCCTTCCATGTCCCTGTTAAAGTGGTTTTCTCACAATTAACATGTTATTAGCTATAGGTGATAAATGTATGATCGCTGGGACCCCATCTCTAGAGCAGGGGTCCTGCACGCATGTGCGCTGCCGCTGTATTCAATGTCTACGGGGCTGTCGGAAACAGCCAAGCGCTGCACTGGGCTGTTTCCTCATTTAGTATAGGAAAGTAAAAGTGCAGCGATGCACATAAACGACATTTTTAGCGATTGAAACAATTTACCACTGATGATATCATTCCTATTGTTAGATCTCTGAAGATCTGCTTTTAATGACCAGTGTCCCAATCGTGAAAAATATCAGGAAATAATGTAATTGTCTTGGTTCTCTACACATTCTCCTTGTTTTAGTGCCAATGAAAACATTTTCAGAGAGTTGTTATGCCAGTGTCCTCCCTCCTTTCCACTTTTCCTTTCTTTTTACAGTACTTCATGTAACCGTTCTGCTTTCATTTCATTGTTTCTTTCATATTTAGATGGCAAATCTTCCATTTGTCACATTCAGGTCCTGCAATAAGGTTATGTTCTCCATAAGATTACCGTACAGTGCTCTGTGTACATCTATTATTCATTCTGGCCTTCAAAAAGGAGAATGACAAAAATAACTGAAGGGCTAGAATCACAATAGAGCAGCGTGCTTTTGAAACACTGTATGCCAGTGACAACCGCATGCAAAATAAAGGAACTTTCCTGTAGTTTTGTCTGTAAGACCCCGTTCACATCTGCGTCTGGTATTCCGTCGTTCTGCTCAGTTAGTGGAGCAGAACAAAATGCCGGAAGCACAGGTTCCGTTGAACAACCAGCGCCTGACAGAACTCATTGACTTTAAAGGGTTCCGTCGTTTTTCTGTCAGGTGTCTGCGGTTTTACCGGAAACAGTAGCGCAGCATGCTGCGATATTGTTTCCTCTATTTGCGGCAGAATCTGCAATCGGGACCTCTAACGGAGTCTCCAGTTCAGATGTAAACAAGGACTTATTAGACAGATTTTAGACCAAACGTAGGCCTTTTTCTAGAGCTACCGGACGACTTTGGTTGCACACCTGTTAGCAATTGTAACTTCCATAGAGAAGTGCAATTTGAATAACGGCACTAGGGCTGGGCGATTTAATCGAATTAATTTGATTAGTTCGCCCTTTCATTAAGGCACAATTCTGATTTTAATCAGAATCGAGGAATCCATATTAGCCCTGACCCTACAGCAGCGGCTTCTCATTATGGCAGGAGGGGTCACTGGAGGAAGAAGCTGCTAGAGCAGCAGTGAGTCCAGCACCAGCAGGCTCTCCGAACTTAAACCCTCCGACCCCCGACCTGTTTAGCATCAGCTTCCACCGACGTCTTCACCTTCCTCTACACACCTACCAGGCCGCCTCACCACACACTGTTGTTGCCAGGCCCTGCACCCATGTACTTCGGGGAAGACTAGAGGATAAGGAACCAGAGGGGAGACACTGGATCGTGCGGCTCTCAGGGGAAAAGGAGAGACCCAGGGAGTAGGAGGACGGTGGAAGAGACACTTCAGCAAGGTAAGTATGAAGGACAAGAAGGGAGACCTCACACCCTGGAGACTGAGATAGAGGCTGTCTAATGTAAAGAGAGGCGAGAGATGGTCTTCGCGTCTCCTGTTTGGATATACAGAGAGGAGAGAGACTGCATTTATATACAAAGAGTAGATACTTTTTTTTTTTTCGCCTGCTTAGTAATTAAAGGAGTTGTCTACTTTTTTTTTTTTTTTAGACAGATTTCTAATATACATGTAATTAAAATTCTGCTCACATACCTTCCTTATATCCGTGCAGTTGTCTGTCTAAAAAGAAAAAATGGTATAGCCCAAAGATTTGTCCATGAAAAAGCACCCATAGGATAACTGAATGGACAGTCCTGTGACCACTGGCATTCAGGTAACACTGTCCAGGTGAATAATAGGTTATTGAGGAGCAGAATTATAAAGTATTTCTACCTACAGCAACATCTCATCATGTCTCTGTCTTTGAGGAGCAGCTCTTACATTCTTCTCGTGTGTGTTTTTGTTTTTTTGTTTTTAAATGTAACCTTCTTAACAACATCACCTAGAGACAGGCGGTTATTTTATAAATCCTCTATAGATAGTGAATCAGTTGTATTCCACCATTAGGCCTATTCACATAGCTCATGTTGCCTCAACACATTGCGGTTGTGTGTGTGTGGTCACATGATGGACGCCATGTTTAGTCATATTCCGTTTTGCCTGTGAAGGATGCCTTACCCAGGACTAATCTTTGGGCTATACCATTCCACTGTGACAGGGGCCTTATGTACTATAAGAAATGTATGTGAGCAGTATTTCTAATAAATGTATATTAGAAAACTGGTATGATTTGCTATTCTACAAATAAGTAAAAAAAAAAAATCAATAAAAACTGGGCAACCTCTATAACCCCTTCCTGGCATTTGTCGTATGGATAAGTCATGGAAAGCTAGTGCTTCCCGCATTTTGCCGTATCCACACGACAAATGGTGGACACCGGCTCAGAAACTGAGTCGGTGCCACCATCCCCGGATGTTAGCTGTATCTTACAGCTGACACCCTGTTGTAATGGCAGGGACCGAAGTTAGCTCCGATCCCCGCCATTAACCTTTTAAATGCAGCGGTCAAAAGTGATCGCTTCATTTAAGGGACTTGTAGCTCATCGGCACTCCAGCAACATGGAGGCCTAATACTGGCCTCCCGGTCTGGCTGCTACGGAAGCCTCCCAGGCCCCGCCCGGTGACTGGGCCTAAAAGGCTTCCGTAGCCGCCGGCAAGATGGCGCCGGCTCAGGAGCTGAGCCGGCATCATCATCAGCAGTGGATGTCCGCTATATGTTACAGCTGACATCCACCTGTTACGACAGGAACAGGGGCTTGCTCCGATTCCTGCCATTAACCCCTTGGATGCAGCAATCAAAAGCGATCGCTGCATCTTAGAGGTTGGCAGTAGATCGGCAGCCCTGCTATGCGATCGCTGGGCTGGTGACTGCTGCTATGGCAACAGTATGCCTAACAATGGCCTCCTGCTCTGCCATTATGGAAGCCGATTAGGCCCCGCACGGAGGCGAAGCCTAATTGGCTTGCTGTCAGTAAATTAGGGTTGTCACGATACCAGAATTTGGACTTTGATACCGATACTTTGTGTAGTATTGCGATACTCTATACCAAAACGATACTCTGCATGTCCTATACTTGTGAGTTTTTTGCGCATCACGCACCCATTGAAGTCAGTGTGCGTGAAAATCTGACCGCACATGGACGTCATCTGTGAGCTGTCCGTGATTCACGCAGCAGTTGCTAAAGAAATGATGAGAAAAAAAACGCCTCCTTCAGTTTTTTTGCAGACGTAAAAAAACGCGTGAGATACGGGTGACATACGCGTGTAAAAAAACGCAGATGCATACCGTACACGGATATCACACGGAACTGCAACGCACGCAAAACTGACACGCTCGTGTGAATAAGGCCTAACACGTCTATGGATTTTTTTTTTTTTTTTACCCCCATTATTATTATTATACCACCTGACTATGCCCCTGATGTACTCTGCCCAGCTTATATGTGCCCCCACATTATAAACAGAAATACTAGTAAACTACTACCAAGCAAAAGCCAATTGGCGCTCCCTCCCTTCTGAGCCCTACAGCGTGCCCAGACAGTAGTTTACTTCCACATATATGGCATCGCCATATCCGGGAGAACCTTTTTAACAATTTTTTGGGTGTGTGTCTCCAGTGGCACAAGCTGGGCACAACATATTTGCCACTGAAATGGCATATCTAGGGAAAAATTAATTTTTACTTTGCACCATCCGCAGCGCAATCGTTTATGGTAAAGAACTGTGGGCACCACATATTGGCATAACTATGTAAAAAAAAATCAAATTTTCACTCTGCAACATCGAGTGCACACTAATTTCTACAAAACACCTGCAGGGTTAAAATGCTCACTACAACCCTAGGTGAATATCTTGAGGGTGTAGTTTCCAAAATGGGGCCCCTATTGGGAGGTTTCCATTGTTTTGGTTCCACAGGGGCTTTGCAAATGGTACATAGCGACCAGAAACCAATCCAGCAAAATCTGTAGTCCAAAAGCCGAATGGCGCTCCTTCCCTTCTGAGCCCTGCTGTGTGCCCAAACAGCAGTTTATGACCACATATGGGGTATTGCCGTACTTGGGAGAAATAGCTTTACAAATGTTGGTTCCTTCTTCCCCCTTTTTTTTTTTTTTTTTTTATATTTGTTGAGAAAGTGAAAAATGTTGAGCTAAAGCTATGTCTTAATGAAGAAAAAGGATTTTTTTTATTTTCACTTCCCAATTCTAATAAACTCTATGAAACGCATGTGGGGTCATAATGCTCACTGTGCCCCTAGATGAATTCCTCAAGGGGTGTAGTTTCCTAAATGGAGTCACTTTTGGGTAGTTTCCACTGTACCGGTACCCTAGGGGCTTTGCAAATGCGTTTGTTAAAAAAAATAATTGTTCTGCTTCACCACATTCTTAGAGCCATAACTTTTTATATTTTTTTTCATCGATTTGAGCGGTGTGAGGGCATATTTTTTTTGCGGGACGAGCTTCAGTTTTTATTTTTCGTACATACAATTTTATTTTTTTTCACTTTTTATCTTTTTTTTTTTTTTTTAGCGCTAAGGTGACCACCAAAAAAACAATTTTTATTTTTTTAAGCCGTTCACCACCGTGCGAGTCAAATCGTGCTATATTGTAATAGTTTGGACTTTTATTGACGCGATACCAATTTTTTTTTATTTTTTACATTGTGCTTTGGGAAAAATAGGAAAAGGTTTTTTTGTTTTTTTTAAATTTTTAATATTTTACTCTCTTGAAAATGTATTTAACTTTTTTTTTTTTTAATGAGTTACAGAAACAGCGTAACTTGCTGAGCTTGGCTGTTTCTGGAACTCGCGACCACCTAACCAGGAAGTGGCCAGGGGACAGCGGAGCCGAGTAAGATAGAACAGGGTTTAGGGGGCCCCGTTCTAGAAATAGATGCGGGTCCCACGTCTATAAATGTCCATGGAAAAACCGTATAAATTCCGCGGTCACTATTGACCGCGGTATTTAACTAGTTAAATGGTCAGGGACAGCGCAATCGCGTTTCCTGGCCTTTAGAGCAGCGTGTCAGCTGTAAAACACATCTGACACCTGCAGTGTATGGAGCGGACTCCGCTCCAAACCTCATCCCCTCCCCTCCCCGCTCCAAACCTCATCCCCTCCCTGCTCCATGAAGTGCCGGGTCCCTTGACTGCCTACTATAAGACGCAGGGACTTTTTAGCAAGGTTTATTCTTACTAAAAAACGCGTCTTCTAGTCCGAAAAATACTGTACATCTTATTGGAAAAAATGTAAATGTTTAATGTTCACGTCCAAATTCTAATAACCTCTATGAAACACCTGTGTGGTCAAAATGCTCACTGCATTGTGTAGTTTCCAAAACGGGGGCTTTTTGGGGGTTTTTTCCTTTGTTTTGGCATCGCAAGACCCCTTCAAACCTGATTTGGTGCCTAAAATATATTCTCATAAAAAGAAGGCCCCAAAATCATCTAGGTACTTCTGAGGCCGCTGCTTCAGCCATTAGGACACTAGGGCCACATGTTGGATATTTCGAAGAAACTGGGCAATAAGTATTGAGTTGCGTTTCTCTGGTAAAACTTTGTGTTAGAGTTTTTTTTAATCAAATATGAATTTCTGCAAAAAAAAATTTAATTTCACCCCCACTTTGCTTTCATTTTTGTGAAACGCCTAAAGGGTTAAGAAACTTTCTAAATGCTGTTTTGAATACCTTGAGGGTGCAGTTTTTAAAATGGGATAACTTATGGGGGTTTGTATTGTATGAGCCTCTCAAAGCCACTTCACAACTGAACTGGACCCTATTAAATAGCCTTTTGAAATTTTCTTGAAAAATGTGAGAAATTGCTGCTAAAGTTCTAAGCCTCGTAACGTCCTAGAAAAATAAAAGGATGTTCAAAAAACGATGCAAACATAAAGTAGACATATGGGGGGTGTTAATTAGCAACAATTTTGTATGGTATAACGGCCTGTCTTACAAGCAGATACATTTTTTCAATTTTTCACAAACTTTTGCTGTTTTTCACAATTAAATACTAAATGTATTGACCAAATTTTACCACGAACTTAAAGTCCACGGTGTCATGAGAAAAATGAGGCTCTGTCTGGAAGGTCAAAAGTGGCTAAAGAGGGAAGGGGTTAAAGAATTACTGTGCATGCATTTCCCTTATCTAAAAAAACCCCACCAAGACACAATTCTTTTACACAAGAGAATTGCTTGCATAGTTCTTCCATAATATATACGGATTATCAGGATTGTCCCTTTTTATAAGTGAGCATGATCACACATAGCACCTGATAATCCGTATATATTATGGGATAGCTCTGCCTGCAATTCTCTTATGTAAAATAATTGTGTCTTGGTAGTTTTTTTAGATAAGGGAAATGCATGCACAATAGTTACTTAATTACTCCTAAAATTAAGAAAATCGTGATTCAAATCAAAAATCGTCCATAGGGTTGAAAAAAATATAAATCCTTGAAAAAAATATAAATCCTTTTGTTTTGTCTTTGATACAATCGCCTGGCTCTAAATGGCACTTTTACAAAACTTTTGATATGTCCGAGACCTATCAGAAGTTTGGATTTGTGGTGGTTTGGGTGCTGAGACCCCCCCACCAGCGCTGTAACAAAGGGGTAGAAGTGCTCTGCACCTTCGGCTGTGATCGGCGCTCCTCATTAGGCTGAAGATGGGCTCACGTAGAACGTCTATGAGCCCATCTTCAACCGAAAGAGGAGTGCCGATCACATTGCAGGGCACTTCTACCCCTTTGATTCACCGATGGTATGTTTTTTTTTATTTTTTCTGGCCAAAATGCATTTAAAATGAAAAATGAAGCAACTTTGCAAATAGTTAAGCATTTCCTATAGTATTGTGTTTACAGCTCCTATTTGATGGTAGCATGGTTTTTATGTCCTTTAGGCCCCATTCACATCACGTTTTGGACCTACGTTTAACATATATGCCTGAAAAAGCTCCCCGACGTATATGTTAAAGTATGTGACAGATGCCTAACATTGACTATTATGGGATACGTTTAACGTATACATCATGACCTACTACAGACATATACGTTAAAGGGATGACCTAATAGTCTATGGATGGCAGATGCCACAGTTGGGTGGTTGGCACCCATAGGCTATTATGGCATCTGGAAAACGTAAACATCATAAGCTATTAACCCCTTAATGACCAAGCTAGTTTGGACCTTCATGACCAAGCCAGATTTGTCAAATCTGGTATGTCTGACTTTTGAATATCCAAGTAATTCTGACATTGTTTTTTCGTCACATGTTGTACTTTATTTTAGTGGTAAAAGTAGACTGATTACAATTTGCGGAAATTAATAAAAAAAAAATAAAAAAATGGAAGATTTTTAACTGCAGTATGTCACATATGTACACACATACTGTACAATTTTTTGTTAAATATATTTATTTCCTTATCTTTACTCTATTTTGGCAGCACTTTTGAAAAAATAAAATAAATTTTCAGCAATTTAGAGAACTTACAAATTGAATAATAATTTTATACATTTTGAAGTACATTTTGTTTTCCTGCACCAAGCCAGGTTTTCAGAGGCTCATAGGTCTCAGGGTATGTGCACACACACTAATTACGTCCGTAATTTGGACGTAATTAGTGTGTGTGCACATACCCTCAGAGTGATGGAAACCCCCACAAATGACCCCATTTAGAAAACTAGACCCCTTAAGGTATTTACCTAGGGGTATAGTAAGTATTTTGACCCCACAGTTTTTTGCTAAATTTAATACATAGCAGGTGAAAAAAAAAATTCACTTTTTTTCATAAAAATATCAGTTTGAAGACAAATTTCTTTGTAAAGCGACCATGAGAATGAAGAAACACACCCCAAAATCTATCACCCTGTTTTCAAAAATACCCACATTGTGGCCCTAATGCGTTGTTTGGACACACGGCAGGGCCCCAAAGGAAGGGAGCACCCGGAGGCTTTCAGGACTCCTATATTTTGCTTGAAAATGTTTTAGGCCCCACTGTACATTTGGAGAAGCTTTGAGCTGCCAGAACGATAGAAACTCCCCATAAACGACCCCATTTAGAAAACTAGACCCCTTAAGGTATTTATCTAGGGGTATAGTTAGCATTTTGACCACACAGGTTTTTCACTAAATATATTGGAATTAGTCTGTAAAAGTTAAAATCTACTTTTTTTCTGAAACATAAAAATTTGTAATATTTACAAGGAATAACGAAGAAAATGCACCCCAACATTTGTATAGCAATGTCTCCCGATTACAACAATACCCCATATGTGGTAATAAACTGCTGTTTGGACCCACAGAAAGGCTCAGAAGGGAAGAAGCGCCATTTGGATTTCTGATTTTGCTGGAATGGTTTTCGGTGCCATGTCGCGTTTGCAAACGCCCTAGAGGGACTAAAACAGTGGAAACCCCCCAAAAGTTACCACATTTTGGAAACTACACCTCTCAAGGAATTTATCTAGGGGTATAGTTGCCATTTTGACCACACAGGTTTTTCGCTAAATATATTGGAATTAGTCTGTAAAAATTAAAATCTACTGTTTTTCTGAAACATAGAAATTTGTAATATTTACAAGGAATAACGAAGAAAATGCACCCCAACATTTGTATAGCAATGTCTCCCGATTACGACAATACACCATATGTGGTAATAAACTGCTGTTTGGGCTCAGAAGGGAAGGAGCGCCTTTTGGATTTCTGATTTTGCTGGAATGGTTTTCGGTGCAATGTCGCATTTGCAATGCACTGCAGGGACCAAAACCGTGGAAACCCACCAAAAGTGACCCCATTTTGGAAAAACCTTCAAGGAATTTTTCTAGGAGTATAATGAGCATTTAGACCCCACGGGTCTTTTGCAGAGTTTAGTAGAATTAGGGCGGGAAAATTAATATCACATTTTTTTCCACTAAAATGTTGAGTTTTCACAAGGGGTAAAGGAGGAAAAAAACAACCATTTCTTATAAAGCCATTTCTCCCGAGTACGGAAATAGCCCACATGTGGTCATATGTTTATTTCATTCGAAATGAATTAACCCTTTCAGGACTGATCCATTTTTTTTTGCTTTCTTATTGTAGATTTTCACTCCCCGCCTTTCAAGAGCCATAACTTTTTTTATTTTTCCATCAATAGAGTGGTGTGAGGGCTTATTTCTTGTGGGAGGAGCTGTAGTTTTTATTGGTACAATTTTTAGGTACATAAAAAGTGATTAAAAAGTTGTATTAAATTTTTTTTTTTTTAGAGCGAAGGTGACAAAAAAAACCAGCGATTTTGGCGGTTTCAATTATTATTTTTTTTTAAGTTGTTCACTGTGCGAATTAAACAATGGTATATTATAATAGTTCAGACTTTTACGGACGTAGCGATACCAATTTTGTTCATTTTTTTTACATTACTTTAGAAGAAAAATGGGAAAAGGTATTTTGTTTTGTTTTTTAACTTTAAAAAAAAAAAAAATTCGCACTACTAATAACTTAAGTTCTTATACACATTTTATTAATCCCCTTAGGGGGACTTGATCCAGCGATCATTGGATCGCAGGTACAATACACTGCAATACTAATGTATTGCAGTATATTGTTACAGGCTTCTGTAACAGAGCGATCGCTGTACCTGTACGTTAGTCCCGGGTGTCAGCTGTAATACACAGCTGACACCCGCAGCGTATGGAGCGGGCTTAGCACGTGAGCCGGCTCCATACATCAACCCCGCACCATGACGGGCAATTAAGTCATAGTGCGCAAAGGGGTTAATGTACAGCGGATCGTTCAAAGTGAAAATTGCAATTTTCCACTGATATGAATTCTTGGTGCATAATATGTTGTGCCCAGTTTGTGCCACAGAAGACAAATACCTTATAAAACGTTAAGCGGGTTCTCTCGGGTATGGTGATGCCATATATGTGGGCACAAACTGCTGCTTGGGCACGCTGCAGGGCTCAGAAGGGAGAGAGCGCCGTTTTGCTTTTGGAGCGCAGATTTTGCTTTGTAGTAGTTTGCGGTTTTGCTGGTATTTCAGTTTATAATGTGCGGGCATATGTAAGCTGTGCGGAGTACATGAGGGTATAATAATGGGGTAAATAAATAATAATTCATAGATATGCGGCCGGTGTCACACTGATAAATGGTGCCCGATCTTATCCGCTTTTGGAACACTCTGCACATTTTGCATCGTCATATTCTGAAAGCCAGAACTTTTTTATTTTTTCACCACCGGAGCCCTGTGAGGGCTTATTTGTTGCGAGACAATCTGTAGTTTTCATTGGTACCATTTTGGGGTACATGCGTTTTTTTTAATCACTTTTTATTCATTTTTTTTACAATCCTGACCAAAAACCAGGAATTCTGACAGGTTTTTTTTTTTTTTTTTTTTTTGGAGCGTTCACCTTACGCTATAAATGAAATTTTTAATTTATTCTGCGAGTTGGTACGATTACAGCGATACCATATGTATATAGGTTTTTTTTTTCCTTTTTTTTTTTAGCGTTTGCACAATAAAATCACTTATTTATAAAAAAAAAATATTTTCTGTGTCACCATATTCTGAGAGCCATAATTTTATTTATTTTTGTCAAAAAAGCTGTGTAAGGGCTTGTTTTTGCGGGACGGATTGAAGTTTTTATTGGTACTATTTTTGGGTACATGCGACTTTTTGATCACTTTTTATTCTTTATTTTGGGAGCGGTGGTGACCAAAAAAATTGCGATTCTGTCGTAGTGTTTTTTATTTATTTTTTTGGGGGGGGGGGGGGTTTCATCGTGCGGGAAAAATAACATAGTTTTATAGTTTGGGTCGTTACGAACGCGGTGATACCAAATATGTGTACTTTTTTTCAACGTGTTCATTTTTTTTCTATAATAAAAGTCTTATTATAGGAAAAAAAAGCATTTGGTGTTTATAGAACTTATAAACTAATTTTTACACTTTTTAAAAAAAACATTTATTACTTATTTTTACTTGTCCCACTAGGGGACTACGAGACTTGCAGCTTTGATCGCTGCTAGAGTACATTACACTACAAATTTAAAATTTAATTTATTTATTTTTTTTTGCCGAAATTCATTTGTAATAAAAAAAAGTCTGTAACATAGAAGGTTTTACGAGAGAAACGCAACTCTATATTTATTGCCCAGGTTCTGTAGTTTTTAGGAACATCCCACATGTGGCCCAAGTGTCCTAATGGACTGAAGCACCGGCCTCCAAAGCAAAAGCGCACCTACAGGATTTTGGGGCCTGCTAATTTTTAGATTATATTTTAGGCACCATGTCGGGTTTAAAGAGGTCTTGTGGTACCAAAACATAGTTTGCACTTTTACCCCCACAGGTATTTTGCTATATTTATTGGAGTTAGTCTACTTTTTTTTTCTGAAAAAACATAGAAAATTGTAATATTTACAAGGAATAAAGAAGAAAATACACCCCAACATTTGTAAAGCATCTTCTCCCAATTACGGAAATACCCCATATGTAGTAATAAACTGCTGTTTTGACACACAGCAGGGCTCAGAAGGGAAGGAGCGCCATTTGGATTTTGGAGTGCAGATTTTGCTGGATTGGTTTTCAGTGCCCTGGAGGGAACAAAACCATGGAGAACCCCCAAAAGTGACCCCATTTGGGAAGCTACACCCCTCAATTAATTTTTCCAGTACATCCCTCATGACAGCACTACAGGAGGTTGCCCTATTGACCTCTGTAGGGACAGGAAGACAGAGGTTAAAAGGCCCCTCCCACCACCCACTTGCCAGTGTTCTTCCTGTCCCCACAGGGTCAGGAGCAGAGAGCGTCGCTCCTGTGTTAGTGCAGGAAAGAAACTCGGGCAGGGGGCAAGATCAGGGGGTCCGTGCACTCCCCGTTCTCTTCCCCCCCTAAAGCCCAGGCTAACACCCCTCAAACGACGGGTCCCTTAGCTCCCTGAGACACCTACCGGAGGAATCCTAGGCAGGGTTCTGGTAGTGTGTGGGGGCTGGGGTTTCCCAAGCAGGCTTCGGCCGGGCCGCGGACCAGGCGAGGACCGGCAGCTCCATAAACGTGGACGCACCGGCAGGGATCCTCGCTGCAGCGCATAGCAAGCCTCAGTCGCCGGCTATGGTGGCTGCACTCCAGGAACACGCTGGACGAATAGCCGACCGGAAATGACGTCGGGCTACTTCCGGTCCGCGGCCATCTTGGAAGGTGGGAAATTCAAAACGCCCGCATTTAAAGGGACACGCACAGGTATGTAGTTAGAGCTGATAACTCTAACTTGGATTATTTTTTTGTGGATTGCATTGCCTGTTACCTGTCGCGGTATGGAACTTCCTCGTCCTGATGGAACCCCAGATATGTCCCAGGGTCACGTGAGTCTCACCCTTGGGGAAGGGTATGACCCCTTATGTATGTACACCATACTTTACCTACCTTCTGTTTTCTCTAGGAAAAAGATTCCTCTCAGAGACAAACTGATAAAAAGAAGGTTAAAAAATGTGCGACTTATGCAAAAAATTTGCCAGAGTCACATAGGAAACAATTGTGTCAGGATTGAATGGCAAAAATACTAAAGGAGGAACAACCAACGTTCATGTCTGAACTTAGGACTATGATTCGTGAAGAAGTGGGTCAGTCAGTAGCCTCCCTCGCCCCTCCGCAAGAAACTCCCTCACACTCCTGGGCAAAAAGACCACAGATTGAAGTGGATCAAAAATATTGCCCTCCTTCTCAGGGGTCTGACTCTGAGCAGGAGTGTTATTACCTATCGGAGGATGAGTTAGAAGAAAGAGAGGAACTCTTGCCTTCAACTTCTTCCACTCAAGAAAAAAAAAATTTCTTCTCTTCCGAGATGTCGGATACCTTAATTCAAGCAATACGGGAAACTATGGATATTCCCGAAGAAGACCAACCACATACCATCCAGGATGAGATGTTTGGAGGTCTAACGGAAAAGAAAACAAGGGTTTTTCTGGTAAACGAAAATCTCAAAAGAATGGTGACAACTGAATGGGAAGATTCAGAAAAAAGGCTCTTCATTTCAAGAGATTTTAAAAACAGACTTCTCTTTGATCAAGAGGACACTAAGCCTTGGGATGAGATCCCAAAAGTAGATGTCCCAGTAGCCAGGGTTGCTAAAAAAAACGCAATCCCATTTGAAGATTCCTCTCAGTTGAGGGACACCTTGGACCGAAAGGCAGACAGACTACTGAAAAGAGCGTGGGAATCTTCCTCTGCCTTGATCTCAACTAATATCGCGGCCACATCAGTAGCAAGAGCAATGTTTATATGGCTAAACCAGCTAGAGACCCATTTGATGATAAAGACATCACGACAAGATCTATTAGAATCTCTACCTTTACTAAAAATGGCAACCGGATTCTTGGTAGACGCTTCAGCAGAATCTATTAGATTTGCCGCCAGGAATGGGGCTCTCTCAAATGCTGCTAGAAGAGCATTTTGGCTCAAAATGTGGTCAGGAGATACGAAGTCCAAGAACAAATTGTGTTCTATCCCGTTTACAGGGTCTCTGATGTTCGGTCCTCTCCTCGATAACATGCTGGAGAGTGCAACAGATAGAAAAAAGGGGTTTCCTGAAGAGAAACCAAAAAAACCCCCTCAGTTTGGAAGATTTCGCCAACAGAGGGATCCTACCTCCCAGAACTACAGCGGGAAAGGGAAGTCCGTTCGCTGGAGTTACCCCAAAGGAAAAAGGGGACGAGGATTTCTCCTTAACCCAAATAATTCATTCCAGCCCTCAAAGCAATGACGCCAAGAGCGTGGGGGGGAAGACTCCTACAATTTTATCCCAAATAGTCGAGAATAACCCAGAACCCCTGGGTTCTAAAGATCATAGAAGAAGGATACAAAATAGAATTTTCCTCCATTCCTCCAGAAAAATTCCTAATAACCCAGTACCAAGCAAAAGATCTTCATCAGATCCTTATCCAGGACGTCCAGAAGCTACTCAAATTGAGAGCCATTTCTCCAGTTACCCACAACGAAATATGCAAAGGCCACAGTTCAAAAATCTTCTTGGTCAAAAAACCAAACTGTTCCTACAGGACAATAATCAACCTGAAGGTCCTAAACAAATGGGTGAAATATCGAAAATTCAAGATGGAGTCTATCAGATCGACTATTCCTCTAATAAGGGAAGAGGCATCAATGTGTACAATCGATTTTAAAGGATGCGTATTATCACGTTCCTATCCACCCCGCGTACCAGAGATTCCTCAGATTCGCAATTCAGGACGGTCCTTCCATTCTCCACTTCCAGTTTGTCTGCCTCCCCTTCGGCCTTTCCTCCGCCCCCAGAATTTTTACAAAAATTATGGCAGAGATCATGGCATTCATAAGAAGTCAAGGTATAGTAATTATCCCATATCTAGACGACTTCTTGTTGACAGCAGATACTCCGGCTATCTTAGTCAGTCATCGGTCACAGGTGCTTTCCCTCCTACAGGAATTGGGATGGATAATCAACTTTCAGAAGTCGAGTCTTCCTCCCCAGAAACAGAAGGTCTTCTTAGGAGTACTGCTGGACTCCTCCCTTCAACATTCCTTCCTCCCAAGAGAGAAACAAATACTCCTACTGGCAGAAGTAAGGAAATTTTGGGGGAAAGACGCCTGTTCCATAAGGGAATGTATGCGGATGTTGGGAATGATGACGTCTTGCATCCAATCTATTCCATGGAGCCAATTTCACTCCAGACCCTTACAGAATCTGATCTTGTCCCAGTGGGATCGAAAACAAAACTCCCTGAATTTAAAAATTCAAATTTCCGAGACTGTGATAGTATCCCTCCTGTGGTGGCTCTGCACAAACAACATAGACAAGGGAGTCCCCTGGAGAACTTCTCCTTATGCAGTGATTACCACAGATGCCAGCAAACACGGCTGGGGGTCAGTAATCCAAGACCAACACTTTCAGGGCACATGGCCTGTTCAAATGAAGATGATGTCCTCAAACTTCAAAGAACTAAGAGCCGTATGGGAGACACTTGTAAGAGCTTCACCCACCATAAAAGGGAAGCATATAAGAATTTTATCGGACAACACGACAGCAGTGTCCTTTCTTCGCCATCAAGGGGGAACAAGACACACTTCTTCAGGCCCTCTCTACACAAATTTTCAGTTTGGTAGAAGAAAATGTCCTATCAGTCTCTGCAGTCCACCTAAAAGGCTCAGAGAACCTATCAGCAGATTTCCTGAGTCGGGAAAAAGTAGACCCTGGAGAATGGTCCCTAAACAGGGAAGTCTTTCTGTCCCTAACCCGAAATTGGGGTTATCCACAAATAGACCTGTTTGTCACGAGAAAAAACACTCAAGTAGAGACCCTAAATCTCAGAGACAACCCATTGGGAGTAGATGCATTGTCCCAACCCTGGGAAATGGATCTGGCCTATGCCTTTCCTCCGTTTCCTCTAATACCAATGGTATTAAGAAAAATCCAGGAAGATTTGACAAAACTCCTCATTATTCTTCCCTATTGGCCAAAAAGAAGTTGGTTTCCAATCGTACAATACCTAGCGTTGGAAGACCCTATCATGCTCCCAGTCAAGGAGAATCTTCTCTCCCAGGGTCCCTTATTCTTTCAGGGAATAGAAACTCTGAAATTGTCAGCCTGGATCCTGAAAGGCAGATCTTGAGGAACCACGGTCTGTCAAATGAGGTAATTTCAACTATCTTATTAAGTCATAAAGAAGTTACCTCTAAAATCTATCAAAAGATTTGGAAGAAATTCTGTTCCTGGCATGGAAACCCAGGACCAGACCCCTTTTCTCCCAACATTGCGAAAATCCTAGATTTTTTACAATCGGGATTCAAAAAAGGACTTGGCCCTAGTACCTTAAAAGTACAGGTTTCAGCATTAGGTAATTTTTTTAACACTCCTCTGGCTGAACATCGGTGGATCAGAAGATTCACCCAAGCGGTCTCTAAACTGAAACCTTCCCTAAAGAAATCAGTTCCTACCTGGGATTTGAATGTGGTGTTAACGTCTCTTTGTGAGCCCCCCTTTGAGCCGCTTGACACAATTTAGTATGCATTTTTTAACTCTAAAAGCTGCATTCTTAGTCGCTATTACTTCAGCAAGAAGGATTGGAGAAATCCAATCTCTGTCAGTCATAGAACCGTACCTAAAAGTACAAGAGGATAAGATCATCCTAAAGCTGGACCCTTCCTTTATTCCAAAGGTATCTACTGCTTTCCATAGAGAACAAGAAATAATTCTACCTTCCTTTTTATCCAGATCCAAAAAACCAACAAGAAGAAAAATTCCATTGCCTGGATGTCAGGCGAACACTTCTTCAGTATCTGGATAGAACCTCCTCCTGGAGACCAGATAAAAATCTATTTGTCCTGTTTGGGGGAAAGAATAGAGGAAAGAAAGCCTCAAAAGGCTCTCTAGCGAGATGGGTAAAAACTACCATACAAGAAGCCTACAAGTCCCAAGGACTATGTGCCCCACAAGGCATCAGAGCCCATTCAACGAGGGCAGTTTCGGCATCCTGGGCAGAAAGAGAAGCCTCTATGGACCAAATCTGCAGAGCTGCCACTTGGTCAAGCCATCATACGTTTTGCAAACATTATAGGCTCGATGTTCTGTCCGATACGGATTTAAGTTTTGGACGGAATGTCCTGCAATCCATAGTCCCACCCTGAGCATTACAATCTGGTATTGCTCCTGTAGTGCTGTCATGAGGGATGTACTGGAAAATAGCAATTCGACCTACCGGTAATTGTATTTCCAGGAATCCATCATGACAGCACCATTACATCCCTCCCTGATTGAATTCTGATTTGTGCATTTAACATGTCAGTTATTATCCCTAGAAATAAAATAGGGTTGCATCCATCCTGGTGTAGTAATTGAAAAACACTGGCAAGTGGGTGGTGGGAGGGGCCTTTTAACCTCTCTGTCTTCCTGTCCCTACAGAGGTCAATAGGGCAACCTCCTGTAGTGCTGTCAAGATGGATTCCTGGAAATACAATTGCCGGTAGGTCTAATTGCTATTTTCTAGGGGTATAGTGAGCATTTATATCACACAGGTTTTTTGCAGAATTTAGTAGAATTAGGCCATGAAAATGAATATCAACACTTTTGTCCACTAAAATGGTGCATTTTTTTCGTTTTCACAAGGGATAAAAAAAAATCGCCCTAAATTTGTAACGCAATCTCTCCCGAGTATGACAATACCCCACGTGGTAATAATTGTTTTTTTAAAATCTAAATTACCGTATTTTTTGGACTACAAAACGCAGTTTTTAGCAAGAATAAATCTTGCTAAAAAGTCTCTGCGTCTTATAGTCAGCAGTCAGGGGACCCAGGCCCCCTGACTGCTCTTTACTTAACCCCTTCCTGACCCGTGATGTTCCTTGCACATCATGGAGAGGGGATGATGTATGGAGTGGGCTCACGCGCTGAGCCCGCTCCATACAGTGCAGGTGTCCGCTTCTGACACACTACACTACACTAACTGTTAGTTGGTTAAATGCCGCGGTCGATAGCGACCGCAGCATTTATATTGGTTTTCCTATGAAGGACATTTATGACATATTCACAGGATATGTCATAAATGTCAGATAGATGTGGGTCCCACCTCTGGGACCCGCATCTATCTCTAGAACGGGGCCCCCTAAGCCACGTTCTATGTTACCCGGCTCCGCTGTCTTCCGGCCACTTCACTTCCTGGTTACATGGTAGAGTTACCAAAACAACGTAACTCGCTGAGCTACGCTATTTCCGCAACTCCCATAGAACTGAATAGTAGTTACGGAAACAGCATAGCATGCTACGCTGCTTCTATAACTGCCATTCACTACTATGGAAGTTACGGAAATGGCGTAGCTCAGCGAGTTTTACTCTGTTTCCGTAACTCATCCATGTATTGCAGTGTATTGTACCAGCGATCATTAGATCTCTGGTACAAGTCCCCTAGGGGAACTAATAAAATGTGTTTAAAAAAAGAAAAAAAAAAGTTTAACCCCTTCCCGCTCCTTGACGTACTATTACGTCATGGCAGCTGTATCGTTCGCGCTCCATGCCGTAATAGTACGTCTCGGGAGTAACGGCCGTTTCGGCCGTCCTCCCGACACATACAGGAGCTGTGACGCTGCTGTCTTGTTCAGCAGCTGTCACAGCTCCTACAGCGGGGACCGATCGCTGTGTCCCCGCTGATTAACCCCTTAAAAGCCGCGTTCTATAGAGATCGCGGCTTTTTAGGGGTTAAGCTGCCATTGCCGGCCTGCTACGCGATAGCGGCCGGCGATGGTGACTATGGCAACCGGACACCAAACAATGGCGTCCGGCTATGCCATAGACGTAAGCCTAGTGGGTCCTGACAACGTCAGGACCCACTATGCTTGCTGTCAGTGAGTAGCTGACAGTTCTAATACACTGCACTACGCATGTAGTGCAGTGTATTAGAATAGCGATCAGGGCCTCCTGCCCTCATGTCCCCTAGTGGGACAAAGTAATAAAGTAAAAAAAAAGTTAAAAAAAGATGTGTAAAAATAAGAAAATAAAAGATTTAAAAGTAATAAAAGTAAAAATCCCCCTTTTTCCCTTATCAGTCCTTTATTATTAATAAAAATATATAAACAAATAAACTATACACAATTGGTATCGCCGCGTCCGTAACGGCCTGAACTACAAAATTATTTCATTATTTATCCCGCACGGTGAACGCCGTAAAATAAAATAATAATAAACCGAACCACAATCACAATTCTTTGGTCACTTCACCTCCCAAAAAATTTAATAAAAAGAGATCAAAAAGTCGCATTTACCTAAAAATGGTACTGATCGAAACTACAGTTCGTTACGCAAAAAATAAGTCCTCGCACGGCTTTATTGATTGAAAAATAAAAACGTTATGGCTCTTAGAATATGGTAACACAAAAAGTGAATGATTGTTTACAAAACGTATTTTATTGTGCAAACGCCATAAGACATAAAAAAAAAACTATAAACATCTGGTATCGCCGTAATCGTATCGCCCCGCAGAATAAAGTGAATATGTCATTTATAGCGCACGGTGAACGCTGTGAAAAAAAAACAATAGTACAATTGCTGTTTTTTAGTCACCGCGCCACTTAAAATAGAATAAAAACTGATTAAAAAGCCGCATGCACCCCAAGAAAACTACAATGCATTCCTCAAGGGGTCTAGTTTCCAAATTGGGGTCACTTTTGGGGGGTTCCCAATGTTTGGGCACCACAAGACCTCTTCAAACCGGACATGGTGCCTAATAAAAAAGAGGCTTCAAAATCCACTGGGTGCTCCTTTGCTTCGGAGGCCGGCGCTTCAGTCCATTACTGCACTAGGGCCACATGTGGGATATTTCTCAAAACTGCAGAATCTGGGCAATACGTATTAATTTGCGTTTCACTGATAAATCCTTTTGTGTTATAAAAAAAATGGTATAAAGAGGATTTTCTGACCAAAAAAAAATTTACATTTCACCTCTACTTTGCTCTAAATTTTTGTGAAACACCTAAAGGGTTCATAAACTTTCTACATGCTGTTGTGAATACTTTGAGGGGTCTAGTTTCTAAAATGGGGTATTTGATAGGGGTTTCTAATATATGGGCCTCTCAAAGCAACTTCAGAACTGAACTGGAACCTAAAAAAATAAATAAATGAGGCAATACTTCGCTTCTTACATTATACTGATAATGAGCCGTGCCCACCCCGAGATGGCCCCAGTTTTGACAGTTTGTATAAACGGAGACCCCTATTAGACCGTTCCAGTGCCCGGTTTTCCCAAGCATACACCCCCGAGAAGTGTATTTCTATTGATGAGTCCCTGGTACATTTTAAAGGGAGGGTTCAATTCCGCGAGTACCTACCGGGTAAGAGGGCAAGGTATGGCGTGAAGATGTATAAGCTGTGAGAGTGCATCAGGGTATACCTACAGGTTTAGGATATATGAAGGAAAGGCCACCCCCAAACCAGACTGCATCCTGGACTACAATAGGTACATGGGAGGGATGGACTTGTAAGATCAAGCCCTGAAGCCCTACAGCGCCATGCGGTGTGGTATAAGAAGCTGGCCGGTCACATCATACAGATGGCATTGTACAATGCGTACATGCTAAGTCGATGTGCAGGCCAGACGGGAACTTTCCTGGAATTTCAAGAGGTGATTATCAAGAACCTAATCTTTAGGGACCAAGAAGGGGGGGGCACCCAGTACTTCTGGAAGCGAGCCCACACGCATCGTACCAGGGCAACACTTTCCAGGAGAAGTTCCCCAAACTGGCAAGAAGGGAAAAAGTCAAAAGAGGTGCAAAGTCTGCTATAAGAGGGCGATAAGGGATGACACAATATATCAATGTGACACGTGTCCCGAATAACCAGAGCTCTGTATGAAAGAGTGTTTTAAAATTTATCATACATCCCTTGGTTTATAATTTACCCCAATTTTACTTACCCTGATGCACTCCACACAGCTTATCCCCCTCGTCTTTCCCCTCTGGGCCCTGCTGTGTGTCCAGGCAGCTGATAACAGCCACATGTAGGGTATTGCCATACCCGGGAGAACCCACATTACAGTTTATGGGGTGTAGGTCTCCGGTCAAAATGCTCACTACACCTCTAGATGAATTCCTTAAGGGTGTAGTTTTTAAAACGGGGTCACTTCTTGCGGGTTTCAACTGTACTGGTACCTCAGGGGCTTCTGCATACATGACTTCGCACTAGAAAATCCCCAGTAGGCCAAATGGTGGTCCTTTCCTTCTGAGCCCTCCCATGGGCCCAAACGGCAGTTTATCACCACAAATGGGGTATTTCCGCACTCAGGACAAATTGGGCAACAAAATTGAGTATTTTATTTCTTGTGAAAATAAGAATTTTTGAGCTAAAATGACATATATTTTTTCCAATAATATATATTTTTTTTAATTCCCAGCCCAATTCAAATAAGTTCTGTGAAGAAACTATGGAGTCTAAATGGTCACATTACCCATAAATGAATTCCTTGAGGGGTGCAGTTTCCAAAATGGGGTCACTTCTGGTGGGTTTCCATTGCTTTGATACCACTGGGGCTCTGCAAATGCGGCATGGCACCCGAAAACCAAACCAGCAAAATCTGTACTCCAAAGAACACACTGCGCTCCTTCCCTTCTGAGGCCTCCCATGGGCCCAAACTGCAGTTTATCACCACAAATGGGGTATTTTGTTCCCTGTGAAAATAGTAAATTTTGATCACAAATGACATTTTATTGGAAAAAATGAAATTTTTTTCATTTCAGAGCCCAATTCAAATACGTGCTGTGAAAAAACTGTGCGGTCAAAATGGTAACAACAACCCTAAATGAATTCCTTGAGGGGTGTAGTTTCCAAAATGGGGTCACTATTGGGGGATTCCTACTGTTTTGACACCTCAACACCTCTTCAAACCTGGCATGCTGCCTAAAATATATTCTAATAAAAAAGAGGACTCAAAATGCACTAGGTGCTTCTTTGCTTCTAGGGCTTTTGTTTTAGTCCACGAGCGCAGTAGGGCCACATGTGGGACATTTCTAAAAACTGCAGAATCTGGACAATACGTGTTTAGTAGTGTTTCTCTGGTAAAACCTTCTGTGTTACAGAAAAAAAAAAAGAAAAATAAAAGAGTGTTAAAAAAATGATGCCAATCTAAAGTAGACATATGGGAAATGTGAACTAGTAACTATTTTGGGTGGTATAACCGTCTGTTTTACAAGCAGATGCATTTAAATTCTGAAAAATGCAATTTTTTCAAAATTTTCTCTAAATTTTGCAATTTTTCACCAATAAACACTGAATATATCGACCAAATTTTACCACGAACATGAAGCCCAATGTGTCACGAGAAAACAATCTCAGAATCGCTTGGGTAGGTTTAAGCATTCCGACGTTATTACCACATAAAGTGAAATATGTCAGATTTGAAAAATGGGCTCTGAGCCTTAAGGCCAAAACTAGGCTGCGTCCTTAAGGGGTTAAATAAATTTTCAGGTGTGTAAAAAAAAAAAAAAGACGGTCTGGCTTCTTCTCTATGCCTTTAATTCTATCTCCCCTGCAGTCTTGTTCCCCACGGGTTCCACCTTGGCACATATTACGGTCATCCCTAAACCGGGTAAGGACCCGCAGCTCTGCTCCAGCTATCGTCCCATCTCCTTACTCAACGTGGATTTAAATATCTACGCCAAACTGCTTGCTAACAGACTAAATAAGCACCTTCCCCATTTAATTCATCCGGATCAGGTGAGCTTTGTACCTGGCCGGGAGGCGCGTGATAATACCCTGAAAACCCTAGACATTATTCATCATGCCCAGTCCCATCACATCCCTCTCATGATCCTGTCCCTGGATGCCGAAAAGGCATTCGATAGAATATCCTGGCCCGCCCTTCACCAGACTCCAACAAACAGGTCTCGGTCCTTCCATTATAGGTAAAATTATGGCCCTCTATCATTGCCCATTTGCCCAAATAAAAATAAACTGCTCCCTCTCTGCGCCCTTTGCTATTTATAATGGTACCAGACAGGGTTGCCCTCTCTCCCCATTACTGTACGTCCTCGTCATGGAACATCTCATGGCCTCCATCCGTGGCAGCTCGGATATGAAGGGTATTCTCATAGGTGGGACGGAATAGAAGTGCTCCGCATTTGCTGATGACCTTTTGGTCTATCTTACGATCCCGCATGTATCTCTCCCATCGTTTATGTCCGAGCTGTCCCGTTTTGGATCATGGTCCAACTTTAAGATTAACTTCTCCAAGTCCGAGGATTTGAATGTGTCTCTTCCGCCCTCGACACTGTCACTCCTCAAAAGTAATTTCCCGGTTTCCTGGCCTTCTAGGGGTATAACGTATTTGGGAGTGCGTATAAGTTCTGACCTCGCCCAACTGTTTACTAATAACTTTACTAGGCAAATTCTGCACTCATGGCATAAACAGGAATTCTCCTTGTTTGGCCGTATTAATATCATTAAAATGTCACTAATCCCCTAGTTGCTGTATCTCCTTCAGACTGTCCCCATCTCTATTCCCTCTTCTTATTGGCTGCGTATCCAACAGTGCTTTGGATCCTTCATATGGCCAACGAGTCGCCCTCGCCTGAGTAGGAAAATTCTTACTCGCTCCAGGGATGCTGGTGGGGTTGGTCTGCCGGACTGTCGTCTTTATTATTTGGCGTCGACTCATACTCGTGTTCTCGACTTTTTTCATAATCGTGATTCTAAACTCTGGGTTCAATTAGCCCAGAGGCTCTGTGCCCGTACCCTCTCTACCTTGCCATGGGTCCTGCCTGGGAACAGACCGAGACCTGACTCCTTTGTTGTTTTTCATACCCTCCTGGCGTTACGCTCTTCTGGGAAAGGGGGTTCGCTCGTGGAGGGGGTTCCTGCTGGGGAGGCACGTCTCTCCTCCTTGGGCAGTTCTTCCACTAATCCCATGTATTTCACTCAGGTCCTATCCAATTCTTCTTTGCTCCCTTTAACTACTATCTGCCTGGCTGAAACGCCCTCCCCCTGTCACATATTTCAATACGCCCAGTTAAAACATTTCTATAGTACTACTAAACGCCAGGCTCACCTTCATCGCCCACTTACGGACTTTGAGAGTTTGTGTGTTTCCACCCGGCCCCCTGCCCATGCAATCTCCACACTCTATAAATTACTCCTAATCCAGCGATCCCCTCACCTCCCATCCTTCTGTAAGGCTTTGGAGGCTGAATTGAACATGACATTTACTGACTCACAGTGGAGGCGATATTTTCACCTGTCTCAAAGCCTCGATTGCCATATGAGCCCAGGAAACCAGCTACAAAATTCTCTAGGTGGTATCGGATCCCTTCTGCCCTACATAAATGGTACCCATCCGTACCTGACACATGTTGGCGCTGTGGGGCGGCGGGGAGCTCCATGGCTCATATTTGGTGGAGTTGCCCCTCCCTACGGAATTTTTGGGAGGCGATTCTTAAAATCATACTGCAGGTCTCGGGGGTCTCTGTTCCTAGCTCCCTCGGGGCGGCCCTTCTATTTATGTTCCCTGTGCCACTACATATCTACAAGCGCTCCCTAATTAGGCACCTCCTTCAGGCTGCTAAATCAGTTATTCCCCGCAAGTGGAAAGCGGCAGCTCCTCCACTCTTGGATGATTGGTTTCAGGAGGTTGCCTTGATACAACGTATGGAACACCTCCTGGCTCAGTCTCTGGCTGCCTCCTGCATGATCTACAGATACGTGGTCTCCATGGCTTCAGTTTCTCTCCTCTCCCACCTACCGCACTGTAGTGGCCTGAGGCCCAGTGCCCCTCCCTCCCCCACGAGATTTCGTCTATGAGGGGACTGCATGCGAGTGTGGAGGGGATTGCTGGCTTGCTCGGCTCACTCAGGTGTTAAGTGCATGGCTGCCTTTTCTTGCTTTTATGTATCCATGGTTATCCGGAGCTGGAGTCCAGGCTCACCGCGAACTACCCTGGTCTTTTCCCTGCCTTGTTTGTCTCCTATCTTGTTTTTCCCTTTCTTTCTTGTGTCTATTTTGAGGGGTTATTTGCTTCCTGTGCTGATGCTCACATGCTATGGCAAGGGCGTTTCAAGATGTACGGGAAGATGACTTATCGCACCCTATTTGGGTTTGCTCACCAATTCCTATTCAGTATTGCTCCTTCCCGTTATGATGCCCAGATGGCTATTGTGGAGTGTGCTCTTCATGGGTTGTGATGTTTACCCTACTGTTTGGGCTGCACCCTGTTTGTCATGTTCCTTTTATTATGGGGACACAATTTTTCTGTATGTTTTTGTAAGTGTTTGTATTAAAACCAATAAAAAAACTTTGAATTGGAAAAAAATTGGTATCGTTGCATCCGTAAAAGTCAAACTATTACAATATAGCTTTATTTGACTCACACAGTGAACGGTGTAAAAAAAATAAATTTAAAACCACAGAATCGTTGTCTTTTGGTCACCATAGTGCTAAAAAGAATTAAATAAAAAGTGATAGTCGTATGTACCAAAAAAAATGGTGCTAATAAAAACTACAGCTCATCCCGCAAAAAAAGAGCCCTCACACCGATCAAATGATGGAAAAATATAAGTTATGGCTCTCAGAATGTGGTGAAATTATTTTTTTGAACAACAGTTTTTTTTTCTTTTGTAAAAGAAGTAAAATCTTTTTTTTTTTTTTTTTTTTTTTCTGTTGTCTAAAACCTGGGTGCGTCTTATAGTCCGAAAAATACGGTAATTAACCTTTGCAGGACTGATCCTTTTTTGCTTTTCCATTTTAGTTTTTCACTCCCCGCCTTCCAAACGCCATAACTTTTTTTTTTATTTTTTATTTTTCCATCAATAGAGCGGTGTGAGGGCTTATTTTTTTGTGGGAAGGGTTGAAGTTTCTATTGACACCATATAATGTACTGGGAAACCAAAAATAAAATTCTTTGCGGGGTGAAATTGGAAAAAATTGATTCCTCCATTGCTTTTTGGGTTTCGTTTTTACCACTTTCACCATGCGGTAAAAACGACAACTTAACTTTATTCTTGCAGGTCCATACGATTACGGTGATACCAAATGTATATATTTTACTACTTTTACAAAGAGAAAACTATTTGTTAAAATAGTTTTGTATCAACACATTCTGACAGCCATAACACTTTATTTTTTATTTTTTGGGTTGATTTGAGCGCTGTGAGGGCTTATTTTTGGCGGGATGAGCTGTAGTTTTTATTGGTACAATTTGTTTTGAGATTACGCTGTAAATGACAGCCCAGTGTGATCTCGATGTGCTTTAAATCACACACGTTAGCGAAGTGTCAGGACACTTCAGTAACGTTAATATGTGAGTAAGTGACTGCACATAGTGATTTAGCTAGATCACTATGTGCTGTGTAAATAAATCGAGAAGAAGTGTATGACACTGATTGGTCACTCATTGGTCAGCGTCATACACTTCTCTCTACAACGCGCACTTGGTCAAAAAGTAAAACACGCCCAGTCACATTAGCATAAAGCTAATATAGGTCATAAATCCGTAAAAAATTATCGTTTTTCTAAATAAAAAATACTGCTGTAATCTACATTACAGCGCCGATCACATCATGTACAAGATAGGGCACTTATAATGTGGTGACAGAGCCTCTTTGACAGGTCAGGGTCTCTGAAGTCCGCCGTATAGACTATTTACGGCGGCACTTCAGAGACTGTGCACGCGCGATCGCGTGCACACAGCTCTATGCCCTGGCTGTTGCTAACAGCCATGGGCACTGGGCAGAATGTCAGGGGCCAATCTTTTGGCCCCTGAACATGTGATCGCTGTGACAACCAATCACAGCGATCACATGCATTTCTGCATATAAAAAGTGTGCACGCGATCGCGTGCACACAGCCCTGTGCCCACGCTGTTACCAACAGCTCTGGGCACTGGGCAGAGTATCAGGGACCAATCTGATGGTCCCTGAACATGTGGTCGCTGTGAAAACCTATCACAGCGACCACATTTGTTTTTATTTTGACTTTTCTGGCAGTAAATCTCCTGCCTCTTCTTCTCCTCAAACATTGTTTCAGTTTGAGGAGAAGAAGAGACTCGGGAGAATTGCTGCCAGAAGATTACAGTTAGTTACAAAAAAAATACAGTTACACTATAAAACATTCTCTGTATAGATAGATTTCTATCTATACAATCTATCTATCCATCTATCTTTTTTTCTATATATCTACCTTTCTTTCTTTTATTCTATTAGAATAGGCAGATAGGGAGTAAATAATTATATATATATATATCCACATATATATAATATATATATATAGCAATAGCGGTTTATTTTTTTGTTAGCGGTAGTGTAAATCTATATACCAGTCAGTTTGTGTGTTTTTATAAAAAAAAAAAAATTTGTTTAGTTAGTGTTCGTGTTAGTTACGTTATGGCGAGGAAGTTGTTTAGCGCCGAGGAGGCATACGCCATGCTGTGGTCTGAGTCGGAGACCGCATCAGAGATGGTGTCCGAGATGGAACCTGTTTTAGGTAGTGACGATGACCGCGTCACTTCAGGTTCATCGTCAGGGGACGTTATCCCTGACGCAGTTGAAACTGCAGAACATGAAAGCGCAGGGCCAAGTAGCGCTGTAGCACGGGACAGCCTTGTCCCTCCAGTCCAGGCTCTTGTATGGGCACCTGCCCCATCTTTTGGGCCTAGAATCCAAGGATTTACTGCCACTCCTGGCATAACCGTGGACAATACAAATTTTGTCCAAATGGATTACTTCCATTTATTTATAACGGACGACATCCTAAATCAGATTGTCCACGAAACAAATTTATATGCCACTCAATATATAAGGCAGAAACCTTCATCCACCCATGCCAGAGATTGGACGCCCACCAATTTGCAGGAATGAAAAAAATTTTTGGTGCTCACCCTAAATATGGGTATTGTCAAAAAGCCCTCCATTAGGTCTTACTGGTCAACAAGACCCGCCCAAGCCACCCCAGTATATTCTGCAGTAATGCCCAGGTCTCGTTATGAGACAATAATGAGGTTCCTCCACTTCAATGACAACGCACAGGCCCCCCCAAGTACCGATGCAAACCGGGATCGGTTGTTCAAAATAAGACCACTAATTAATTCCCTGAATAATTTATTTCTGCAACTCTCCACTCCTGAGCAGAATGTAAGCGTGGACTAATCCCTCCTCAACTTTCATGGCAGACTTAGCTTTTGCCAATATCTACCTTCCAAAAGGGCAAGATATGGCGTTAAGCTCTACAAATTGTGTGAAAGCGGGTCAGGATATACCACCGCCTTCAGGATTTATGAAGGGCGGGACCGCACAATAAATGTTCCTGGATGCCCCCCTGATCTTTCCACCAGCAGTAAGATCGTGTGGGAGATAATGCAGCCTCTGCTTCACAAGGGGTACCACCTGTACTGTGATTTTTATTCCAGTGTGCCCCTGTTTAGGTATTTGCATGCTGCAAGGACTGGGGTATGTGGTACCATGCGCAAAAACAGAATTGGTTTTCCACAGCAATTAG
Organism: Rhinoderma darwinii; assembly: GCF_050947455.1. Classification (NCBI taxonomy): domain Eukaryota; kingdom Metazoa; phylum Chordata; class Amphibia; order Anura; family Rhinodermatidae; genus Rhinoderma; species Rhinoderma darwinii. The sequence continues at coordinate 272,769,096 of NC_134687.1, read as the reverse complement.
TGGGGAAGCGCATGGTAAAGGGGGACTCCTGTGCTTTATGCATCTGAAGAATTGCTGGCGGTCAAGTTCAGGGATCGCAAAGACGTGTATGTGCTAAGCACGATTCATACCGCAGGAACAGTGGCAGTGAGGGAAAGGGGGGCAACATCGGACAAGCACAAACCAGTGAGCGTGTCCGAATATAACAAGTACATGGGGGGGGGTGGATTTAAGCGACCAGGTTTTACAGCCCTATTTAGTAAAACGCAAAACTAAAACCTGGTACAAAAAAGTGGCCATTTATTTGTTACAGGTGGCCATCCACAATTCATTTGTGCTCTACAAAAAAAACAGAGGCAGAGACACATACCTGGATTTCCAGGAAAAAATTATTAAAGGCCTCATTTTTGATGTTCAGGACACCCGAGAATGCCCCCAGTCTGAGGATGTCACGCGACTGACTGAAAGACACTTCATCAGTCGGATTCCCCCAACACCAACCAGAAGCAACCCCCAGAAAAAGTGCCGCGTCTGCAGAAAAGACGGGCACCGCAAAGATTCCCGATATTTCTGTCCCTCATGTCCCTCACAACCAGGCCTGTGCATTGAGCCATGTTTTAAAAAATACCACACTGTTCTGAATTATTAGATTTTAGTTAATTCGTTAAATATATTTGCCCTACATTACGTTTTTATTTTTCCCCTGATTTTACTCCAAGGGTGAGGGAGGGAATGGGTGGGGGGTGGATGTCATGTTTGCATATTCTCTAAAGTTCATCTGCTGGAGAGCTCCATTTGCATAAACCTGCAATTTCTTATTTTAGAAAACCCAAAAAAATAAATTCACATTATACCCCTAGATGAATATTTTGGGATTTCTGCTTCAAGAGCAGATATTTTGGACGTGTTATAGAAACTCTGTTGAGTTTTGTAAAACAAGCTTTGAAAAAAAGCGATTTGTGAAATAAGCTTCTTCTCCTACTTCTCTATGTGATAAATAAGGCCCAAATATTTGGTATCCCCATGCACGGGAGAAGTGGAAGAATGTGAAAGGAGATGAATTTTGGCCGTGGTCTATGCCGTGTGTGAAAAATGCTGGTATAAACTGACGCATTTGCTAATAAATTGCTAATTTTATTTTGATCCATCTTATTCAAGAAACTTTCAGAAGAGAACTGGACTGTCTAAAAATATGATAAACCCCTTGAAGAAAACCTTGTGGGGTCTACTTGCGTGAATGAAGTAATTTATGGGGTGATTCTAATGTTTCAGCAGCATTAGGCCCCCCCAGAAAACAGTATGCGGCTATAAAGTCAAGTGCAGAATTCCTGGACCGAAAAGGCCAAAAAGCCTCCTTTTATGCCAAGCCCTGGCACATGCCCGTGAATAAAGCACACATATTTGGTATCCCCATGCACAGGAGAAGTGGAAGAATGTGAAATGCGATTAATTTTGTTCGTGGTCCATTTTGTGTGTGAAAAAGCTAGCATAAACTGACGCATTTGTTAAAAAAAAAAGCTTTATTTTGTTCCATCTTATTCAAGAAACTTTCAGAAGAAAACTGGACTGTCTAAAAATATGATAAACCCCTTGAAGGAAACCTTGTGGGGTCTACTTGTGTGAATGAAGTAATTTATGGGGTGTTTCCAATGTTTCAGCAGCATTACGCCCCCAGAAAACCGTACGCTGCTATAAAATCAAATGCAGAATTCCTGGACCAAAAAGCCTCCTTTTATGCCAAGCCCTGGCACATGCCCGCACAGTGAATAAGGCACACATATTTGGTATCCCCATGCACGGGAGAAGTGGAAGAATGTGAAAGGAGATTAATTTTGTCCGTGGTCCATACCGTGTGTGAAAAATACTAGCCTAAACTGACGCAATTGCTAAATTCCTGCATTTTTTTCCAATTTTGCCCACTTTAGAGAAAAAAATAAAAATGATATATACTGAAAAATGCCACTAAAACAAAGCCCTATCTGTCCTTTAAAAATTTCTTTTTACAAGGTTTGCTGCTTCTGTTTTTATAGTGACAATTTGCATTGACTCTAGATAGTTATGATGAGTGATCAGTTGAATTGCAGTTAATTGAAAAGTCATTCTTTACTGTGAAAATTAACAATCAAAAAAACGCCATTTCCGCCCTACCACAAAATGACATGCTAACATCATTTCAGTGAACTTCTCGTTCGCTTAGGAGAAAGGGTTAATGAGGACAAGGCAGCCGACATCACGGTCATGCTCATTGACTTATAAGAGCAGACTGGTTGCTTTAAAAGGGGAATGTGCTTGAAATAATTTTCTTCTGTTAACCATGGTCACCTCCAAGGTAGGGTTGTCACGATACCAGAATTTGGACTTCGATACCGATGCTTCGTGTAGTATTGCGATTCTCAATACCCAAACGATACATTGCCAACAATAACTATTAAAAAAAAGTCCTTATTTTCTGATGTGAGGCACGTGGTGTGGTGAATTTTGAACCTTCATGTGCTTCACATTGGTAGTAATTAACCCGATCATGTTCCTCAGTCATAATGGACAACATTGGGTTAATGTGTGATGTAGATGATGGGGTTAATTACTATTAATGTGAACCAAATGGAGGTACTGAATTCACCTCATGCCTCACATTAAGGGCTTATTCAGACGAACGGGATATACGTCCGTGCAACGCGCGTGATTTTCACGCGCGTCACACGGTCCTATATTAGTCTATGGGGCAGTGCAGACAGTTGCGTGATTTTTACGCAGCGTGAGTCCGCTGCGAAAAAGTCACGACCTGTCTGTTCTTTGGGCATATTTCGCGCATCACGCACCCATTAAAGTCAATGGGTGCGTGAATATCACACATGCCACACGGAAGCACTTCCGTGGGACAAGCGTGATTTGCGCAACAGCTGTGAAAAGGATGAATGAAAACAAAAGCACCACGTGCTTTTCTGTTTACAAACATCCAAACTGAGTGTCATAATGATGGCGGCAGTGCGAAAAGCACGTAGCCGCGCATCATACGGGGCTGACACACGGAGCTGTCAAGTGCCTTTTGCAAAACGCACACGCTTGTGTGAATCCAGCCTAAGCCCTTATTGACACGACAGGGTTTCCTGGCCGGGTGACGGCCGTTCATAAAACGGCTGTCACCCGGCTGCAGTAGGAACGATAGACCCCTAATGGGGCTATTCACACAACCGATTTTTTTTTTGACGGTCCGGGAAACCTGGCCGTCAAAAAATGGGACATGTCCTATTTTCGGCCGTTTACCCGGGCGCCCAGCTCCCTAAGAAGTCTAAGGGGCCCAGTAATACACGGCCATCACCGGAATGTGTCCCGAGTGATGGCCATGTATTCCGTCGTTCGCTCCCTCCTCACAGCGCAGAGTGCATGTGAGGAGGAGGAGGAGTTTATGCCATTCGGACGATTGGCTGTACGGGGTGTACAGCAGGTGGAAGGGAGCACTGCGCTGGCTCCCTTCCCCTGCTTGTTTTAAAAGCACCCTAGCCCGGCGACACCTTCCATGGCCGATGGCGCCGCTAGCAGCTGCTACTGCTGTAGCAACGCCACTATAGCAGAGCAGGGAGGTATCTCCCTTCTCTGCTATGTACTAGCCCCACTTTAGCTCCGTGAAGGAGCGGAATCCCCGTGTGTTCGGGGATTCCGCTCCTGGACAGAGCGCTTGATGTCTCTGTCCATATCTGGGCAGTGACATCAGGGGAAACTCCTGAAGCGAAATCCCCGAACACTCTGTGACCGGGGATTCCACACCAGGCGAAGCCAGTAACGTTCAGTGTCCATAAATGGACACAGACGACAGGGGCTTTTCCTGAAGTGGAATCACCGGCCACATGCCCCTGATGTCACTGTCCAGATATACCCGGCCCGGAACGGATGCAAAACTAATGCAAACCGACCGGAAAAAAACGGCCGATTTTTTTCGGCCGACACTCTGGCTCGGGCGGGACCCTCTTGTGTGAATAAGGCCTAAGTAAAAGAGAGCAGTTTTTATTCTTTGCAACGCACATCATGATTGACGCTATAAATTTGTTGTGCAGGTTATTAACGGTTGTGAAGATACCGAATATATGTATATTTTATGTATTGAGCCTATTTTTTATTTTGTGGTTTATAATTTGTACAGTTTTTTATTTTTAAACTTTAACGTACTGGCATATATCTATATGCCAGTACATTAGCCTGTGTACTGATAGGTATGTCCTAACAACTGCCTTTGTACTGTATGCCCTAACAGAAAATATGGTCAGACAGCATTAGGGTCCTTCAATAGACCCTGGGCTGTCTGCCCATGACTGGTAGGTGCCTCGACTACGTCACAGGGATTCCCTGTTATGCAATCCAAGGGGCATCCCCATCTCATTTTCCCCTTGAATGCTGCGGTCCGCTTTGATTGCAGCATTCAAGGGAATAGCGGCGGAGATGAGAGGTTTCTCTGATCTCTGCGGTTAGAGCGGGGCTGTGGCTGTGTAATACAGCCATTGCCCCACTCCTGACGACAAATGTGCACGCGCGGGCAGCATAAGGCGGCGTGGCCGGCGCTGCACTAATGAGCCCCGGCACTGAAGACAGAACATGGGGGTGTTTTGCAGTGCCCCTGCCATGTTCTGTCTTCCGTGCCGTCACTCATTAGTGCAGCGCCGGCCGCACCAGATCATTCTGACCGCGCACACACTTGTCAGGAGTGGGGCAATGGCTGTATTACACAGCCGCAGCCCCGCTCTAACTACATTCATGTGTCCCGATACTAAGCTGTGCGGCCGCACAGCTTAGTATCGAATTACACGAATTAACGGTATTGAGTCGTTTGACAGTGCACGGTATCGAAATAGTATTGATATTTTGATGCATCGTACAACCCTACAATATAGAACTGTGGCAATTATTCACCTGTTCAGAAAAGTTAGCTAATCACTGCAGTGGCTCCTCTGATGAAGGCTTCCACTTCTGAATCTGCATTGAAATGGGAGGTGGGCAAAAAATGCACCGTTCTTTTGGAGCGGTTTTTAAATTTGCTAAATTGTAAAAAATTTCTTTGAAAAAAAAAAAAAGTGTACCTTATTTTTTTTTATTTATTTTTATTTTTTTTTTTTTTTTTTTTTTTTAAAACTGGCTCAAAAATCTGGAAGGAAAGTTTGAGGCACGTTTTTTTCCCACCTGACAAAAAAATACTTTGTGTGAAAAAGGACTTTGCAGGTCTGCATTTAGAAAAGCGGTTGTTCTGATGAGGTGGCTATATTCTTAAAGTGAAGTTTTTTCAGTCGGTCTTTTTTTTTTGTTTTGTTTTAGCAAATTCTTAAATTGACCATATCGTAACAGTGCTGGAACGGAACATATTTTCTTAGGACTCTGCATTATGTCATCCCTCTGTTTTTCAACCATGAAGTGTATGAAGATTTCTATAACCAGGCGTTTTTATTCATCTTCTCAATAGACGCTGATACGGTCCGCAATGATTGGGCAGTGTCAGACTGGATAGGAATACAGCCTATGCCAAAGGGAACGGTAACACCCACTTGCCAGTTTATTCATACATTTCCAGGAGGAATAAGAGGCCAGATTCGCAAAGTGGTGTGTGTAATTTTTTTTTTTTTTTTTTTTACGAGGACCTGTCGGATCTTTTGACATGTTTTAGCATATACTTGCATTCCCTATATAATAACGATTCTGAAGCATCTTTTCTTAACTCTGTATTTCAACCTGTACTGTCGGACACTGTCCAATCCGTGCTGACTGTATAGGAACACAACCTATTACGAAGGGAATGGTTAAGCCCATTTGTCAATTTATTCATACATTTCCAGGAGGAATAACAGGAACAGAACGCAGCGTTTTAAGAAAATATGTCTCCACATTATTTTCTTTGAAATTCAAGTATATGCTAAAACCGACATGTCCGGAGAGCTGAAAGGTTCTTTACACAATAAAACCAGTATTGGGTCTCCAAATACTTCATCCTTTTTGGAAGCTGCACTTGGTTACATGTGAAGGATCCCTTGGTATAGTGACCATGCTAGTGTTTAGTGGTGGTAATGCAGTCTGGAAGGCTCTGGTCACTTCCTCTGTAGCTGCACTGTCTACAAGAAGTGAAGCGCGCAAGCAAGCATCTACTTGTAGGGTTCTGCTTCTAACTATGTTCTACAGAACAGCGCGTGTAGCCGTTACGATACTGCACTAAAGGAGCAAGCTGTAAAAGCTTGTATACAGTGTCGTTTCTTTTTTTTTTTTTTTTTTGCCTAAACTAGAATATCGCATACGTTTGCAGACTCTCATTCCAGATGTTTTTGGTGGTTCACTGATCCATAAAATCACTTGGTCAGCTAAAGGTATATAAGGTGAGTAGAATGTGTAAATGTAAGGCTGTGTTTACATTTGTGCTTGGAGCCTCCGTCGCATATTCCGGTGCTGCATGTAGCGCTATTCATCCAGTCAAAAACTACGGAAAGCCTGACGGCCCTCGTAAGTCAATGGGGTCCATCCGGCACCAGAACCTTAAGTACACCATACAATTTTCCACATTTGGGTATTTGAGAAAACAAAAAACATAACATGCACAATTTAACTGGAGGACAACAACTAAAGGAACAGTACAAGGTCTTTTTAATGTCAAAGTTTACAAAAAGATGTGAGAAATAAAATGTCAGTACGTCCTCCCATTACTGCTTGGCTGGATATGCCACAGATCAGGGAGCACCCTACTAGAAAGGAAGTGAATATGAATTTGTCATGCTGGACTGTCCATAACCACATCTGTATTATGGCTCTTCTCGTGTCTTTATTAATATTGTTAATGTTTTTTACTACAGGTATTGACTTTAAAATCAGAACTATAGAACTAGATGGCAAGAGAATTAAGCTACAGATATGGTAAGTTACTATAAAAGTGTCCCGGCTCTGTCTTATTTCCCCCACTAAGGCTGGGTTCACACAGAGTATTTTGCAGGAGGAATATCTGCCTCAAAATTCCGTTTGGAACTTTGAGGCAGATTTTCCTCTCCCTACACGCTGATTTTCGCGGCGTTTTTCGCCCGCGGCCATTGAGCGCCGCGGGCATAAAACACAGCGAAATACGCTTTCTCTGCCTCCCATTGAAGTCAATGGGAGGTCAGAGGCGGAAGTGCCCGAAGATGGGGCATGTCGCTGCTTTTTCCCGCGAGGCAGTTTTTACTGCTTGCGGGAAAAAGACGCCGACGCCTCCCATTGAAATCAATGGGAGGCATTTTCGGGCCGTTTTTGCCGAGTTTTGCGACGCGGTTTCCGCGTCAAAAAACTCGGCAAAATACTCCGTGTGAACCCAGCCTAAGGGTGCAGTCGCCCACGGCAGATTTTGCAACTGAAAATCTGTTCCATTTATCTGAATGGGGCGTTTTTCTGCCAACATATGGATTTCTGCAAGTTCCATTCAGATGAATGGAGCTAATTTTCAGTTGCAGAAAATTTCTGCAACAAAGTATGCGGTCACACACGGCAGATTAACCGCTCTTTATGGTCCCATAGGCAGTATCGTTCTAGATAGACATATTTAAAGCACATCTGACTTTTCAGAATAAGCTGTCCTATGTGTGTATATGAGGAATAAAACAATGCCTGACCATTATATGACTTGTAGATGGCATTTTTGTTTTATCCGTTTTCACCTCCGCAGGCTCTCTAATTCTGTTTTCTCTAAATTAGTGGGTGGAGCCGAACGGCTATCATGTCCTTTATACATTGCACAGAGAAAAGAGGAGGATTCTGCTCTCCTATCTCTATCTATCACATGTACACTATATGGACATAAGTAATGGCACACCTACACATTACACCTACATGGGCTTTTATGACATCCTACCCTAAATCCATAGGCATTAATATGGAGTTTGTCCCTGTCGTCGTCGTCCGTCCCCCCCCCCCCCCTTTTTGCAGCTAAAACAGTTTCCGCTCTTCTGGGAAGGCTTTCAACAAAATGTTGGCGTGTCTGTGGGAATTTTTGCCATTCATCCAGAAGAGCATTTGTCAAACACTGATGTTGGATAAGAGGGCCTGGTCACAATCTCTGTTCTAGTTCATCCCACTGGTGTTCATGGGTGTTGAGGTCCGGGCTTTGTGCAGGCCAGTCAAATTTTTCCACACCAGTGGCGGCGTGCTTTACACCATTACATTAGACGCTTGGCATTGTGCTTGGTGATGTAAGACTTGCATTCAGCTGCATGATAATGGAAACCTATGCCAGGAAACTCCCAGGGCACAGTTTTTGTGCTGATCATATCGGAGGAGACTTGGAACTCTGCAGTTACTGAGTCAGCAGAGCGTTGGCGACTTTAATGCACTATGTGCCACAGCACTCGGCATCCTTGTGGCTAAGTTTGCTGTGGTTCCTAAACGCTTCAACATTGCAATAATTCCACTCACAGTTGATCGTGGAATAACTAAGAGGGAAGAAATTTCACAAACTGACATGTAACAGTGGCATCCTATTACAGTGCCATGCTCGAATTCAGTGAGCTCTCTAGAATGACCCATTCTTTCACAAGTGTTTGTAAAGGCAGACTGCATGGCTAGGTGCTTGATTTTATGTGGCAATGAGACTGAATGAAACGCCTGAATTCATGGATTAAGAGGTGGGTCCCTATACTTTTTGTCCATATAGTGCAAATAGGAGCTGCAGCAGCATGGAAGGAATTAAACCGCATTTTAGCAGAGAATCCAGTACTGGGGTGAGATCACTCTTACCAGGAAGCTGCTTATTTGCTCTTGCTCCACTTCCCTCTACATAGACTTCACAGCTCTGCTTCAGAGAGAGATATAAATATATAAAATTGTCAGGCGGTAAGGCCCCGTGCACACGAAGGTGCTTTTGCGGCCGCAATTACCCTGAAAATCCAAAGGAGAATTGCAGCCCCATTCATTCCTATGGGGCCATGCACATGAACGTGGTTTCCACGGTCCGTGCGTGGCCCAGGAGCCCGGACCGCAGAAAGAACGGGCATTTCTTATTACGGCTGTGTTCTTCGGTCCGGGCTCATAGGAAATAATGGCCATGCGCACGGCCCGCAATTTGCCGGTGGCTCGCGGCTGACACGTCGCACCCGGCAGACCTGAAAATCATGGCCGTGCACATGGCTACGGTCGTGTGCAGAGGGCCTAAGAGAGGAGTCAAACATAGGGTTTTAATAGATTTTTCATGTTCCATTCCACACACTGCCTAAACACTGAAAATACAGTTTTACATTGTCCATATACATGTAGGCATATACATTTCTGGCACATTATAGAGGTATTAATTATTCGAGTATGTATAAATATAATGGGGGGGGGGGGGGAATTTATCAACTTTTCTATGCCACCATAAAAGAAAAGTTGCAAAAGGGCCCAAAAGTCCCCATTTCCAGTGCAAATTGCTACTTTTGGCCTTTTTATGCCACCCTTGCCACTTTTTTGTAAAGGAGGCGTGGCTTTCCAAAAGGGGGCAATGCCACAGCTGATGACAAATTGATTATATATAATATTTCAAATTCTAATGGAAATCTACTGTGGGGCATAGGAAGACAGTACCGTGGCGGGAGCCCCATACCTTGCCCCATCCTGATCAGACTATTCCCCCCCCCCCCTACCCATCGGACATCTAAATTAATAAAAAAATAAATGCTCACGTCACCGCTTCTCATGTGGATTTAGTCTTTTTTTTTTTTACTGTATATCCGATGGGAAGGTGGAATGGCTGGCGCACGGCTGCGGTCTTTGCGCCACAATTGTGGTGTACGTTTGGCTAAAAGATGCGACACGTTTATTAAGTTGGCGTTAGTCTTACTTCCGCTTTCTATTGAGACTGGCGTATGAAACACCTGTCTTAATAAATTCCCCCCAATGTGTTACATTTAGAAACGCCCCACATTGCCCTCAGTTTAGCTAATTTTTATCTGTTTATCTCCTTGCTTGATGACCCACTCCATAGTGGCGTCTGAAGGATTAAGAGTGATGCAAGTGATGAATTGACCACTGTTCGGGTATGTTCACACGCTTAGCAAAATACGTTTGAAAATCCGGATCTGTTTTCAAGCGAAATCCGCTCCTGATTTTCAGACGTTTTTGTAACCACTCGCGTTTTTTGCGGCGTATTTTACGGCCGTTATTGTAGCTGTTTTTCAATGGAAAAAAACGCCTCCAAAAACGTCCCAAGAATTGACATGCACTTTTTCACGGGCGTCTTTTTTTTTTTACACGCCATATTTGACAGCGACGCATACATTAAGCCTCGTGGGAACAGAACAGCGTAAATACCATTGCAAGCAATGGGCAGATGTTTGTATGCGTAATGGTGCAGTTTTTTCAGGCGTAATTCGAGGCGTAAACGGCCCGAATTACGTCTGAAACCATTGCGTGTGAACATACCCTTAGGGTATGTTCACACTCTTAGCCAAAAACCTCTGAAAATACAGAGCTGTTTTCAAGGGGAAACGGCTCCTGATTTTCAGGTGTTTTTTTTTTTTAAAACAAACTAGTGTTTTTTGGAGCTGTTTTTCTATAGTCCATGAAAAACTGCTCCAAAAAACGGCTCGAGAAGTGACGTGCAGATATTTGGGGACGCTGTTTGCGGGCCGAAAAACGACTGAAAATAAGCCGTGTGCACATACCCTTGGGGTTAATTACGACGTGGGGTAATAACCGCTTCTCCACAACATAATGAGCATGCTGCAGGTTTTTTTGGGGGGTGGGGGTTTCAGCTACATATGAATGGGGTTTCTCTTCTTTACCGCAATTGCATATCAGTCACGTCTGCACGTGGTGTTGATTTAATTTCTAATTGACGTTGCCTTAATCTCTTCTGCAGATTTAGGGTATGTGCACAAACACGAATTACGTCCGTAATTGACGGACGTATTTCGGCCGCAAGTAGTGGACCGAACACAGTGCAGGGAGCCGGGCTCCTAGCATCATAGTTATGTACGATGCTAGGAGTCCCTGCCTCTCCGTGGAACTACTGTCCCGTACTGAAAACATGATTACAGTACGGGACAGTTGTCCTGCAGAGAGGCAGGGACTCCTAGCATCGTATATAACTATGATGCTAGGAGCCCGGCTCCCTGCACGGTGTTCGGTCCGGTACTTGCGGCCGAAATACGTCCGTCAATTACGGACGGAATTAGTGTGTGTGCACATACCCTTAGGGTCCCTGGTTGTGGGTTTCTTCTTTAGTGAAACTGGGAAGTACTGCTGTAATTCTGTCACGTGCATATTTTGTGGGTACTGTTAAGGTTGGGTTTCCACTTGGTGTTTTTTTTTTCAGAGTTTTTATTGCAGTTTTGTTGAGGTATTTGCTTTTTTTTTTTTTTTTTTTTTAAGTTTGATCAACTGTTTCGGACATACATCTATTAGAATTTATGCAGATTGATACCGTGTGCTTCAACTTTAATAGCCGCACAGCTGAAAACCGCATTGCAAAATCGTGGCAAATCCCTGTAAAACACATGCTTTAAATAAGAAGCACTTAGAAAATGCAACAAAATTGCAGAAAAAAACGGTCTTCGTGAAATGGTGGTCTTTCTAATATATAGTTTTTATTTTTGTGGTCTTACTGTGTTCCTGTTGCTTTTTAATCCTATTATTTTTTTTTTACACTTATAGGGACACAGCTGGACAAGAAAGATTCCGTACTATTACAACTGCTTATTACAGAGGAGCAATGGTAAGTGCTCAGGGCTATTTTAAAGTGAAACTTTTACATAATTAGTAAATTAGAGCTACTAGGGTCATTCAACACACCAGGGCTGTTTAATTCTTTCAAACTGGTCACTCAAATGCAAGTTTCTGTGGTGCTCTGTACACTATAGGACCTTAACACCACAAGAAATAACAAAATGGCTGCATGTACTGGGCTGTATAGGTGAAGTTGCCAAAAGGACGCCTCCCTTCTCTGACCTCCATTCCTGCTCTGCAGTTATTGGTTGAAGCTGCACCTTGCAGACTTCCTGCTCTGCCCACCCCTTGTACATAATACTTGTAATGCTGTGAGCTCTCTGCTCCACTTTAGCTGCTTGCTCCTTGCATTTGGACCATAAAGAAAAAGCATTTAGAATGGGAGCAGAAAGCTCTCTCAGTATTACCAGTATCCTGAGCAGAGTGCATGCAGTAGGTGGGAAGTCTGTATGATGCAGCTTCAGCCAATAGCTGCAGAGAACTGAGTGATGTAAAAAAAAAAAAAAAAGGGGCTTTGTTTTTGCAACTTCTGAACATGCAGCCATTTTATTGCCTGTGGTGTTGAGGACCTATAATGTACAGAGCACCTTGGAAACTTGCAGTTCAGGGAGCAGAATAAATGGTACTGGTATCTTACATGCCCATAGTAGCTGTATTATGCGAATTATGAAAATTTGCCTGGAGTTTCACTGTAAAGTGCACATTTCATTAAATGGCTTTACTTTCATCCTCTGTGCCTTACCTGATGTGAATAAATGAAACTTTGTAATATAAGTTATTAGGGGAACATTTTCATTTTCCAGCAGCCTGTAGGAATACAATCTTTTTGCTTTATGAGTTCTATGGGAACCCAGCAATCCAGAGAAAAGTGCACATGCACATCCACCTGTCTTCTAGGAACGAGGGACTGTAAACCCCTGTTCCCGTGATCAGAAGTGATCATCGAATTAAACATTTCTGGCATAGCCTATGGATATGCCGTACATGTTTGTAATAATATCTAAGTCCCTATTTACTTGTTTCACTATAAATAATCTAGTCTTGTGTAGATAAAGCTTAATCATTGCAAAGTTGCATAACTTTTCTTTATACAAAATACATCCTTTTTTAATTATTCAATCTCTCACCATTTTCAAGATCTCTGCTTGTTGTCCGTGAAAATAACTATCTTTACACCCAGAAATCCCCTTTTTGCCATGTCATACCCACACTATTCCAGGGCTTATTGCAATAAATAAGTGTAAGTAAGAGCAATCTGTCAGAAGTCCAGGACCAGACCAAAAAAAAATAGTTCTGCTTTGTTTAGCTCACATAGAATTGCCTCCTCTATTACGCAGTAACAAGCTGCAACAGTTAAGTCGGGATGGGTTTTCAGCCTCTGAATACAAACAAGAATTCTATTTTCTAACAGATGACAGCAATCACACACCATTTATTAAAGGGTTTGTCTATTCCTAAATAATTTATTTATGGCCTATCATCCGGAAATGAAGGGAAAGTCGTGCTTATACAGGCGTCGCTGGCCCTTTAAAACAGCTGATCGGCAGGGGTGCCCGGAGTCGGACCCTGACCGATCAGATATTAATGGCCTATCCTGCGGTTAGGCCATCAATATTTTTTTTTTGGGGACCGTACAACCCCTTTAATGCGGTTTACACACAAAGTTCCAGAGATCCGTTTTCCTATACATCTTTTTAGATCAAAAGAAGGGTCAGATCGCTGCACAAGGCAGAGAAACCTTCACTAATATTACGCTCTCTCTTGTGTCACAATCCAATCCTACTTTTGATCAAAACAACTTAAAGGGTATGGATCTCCTGAACATGTAAAAGGAACCTAAGAAAGTTCCAAAAGTTTTCATTGCCCTATAACCGTATTCACACATGAATGGAAGTTGTATGTCCGTTATCGTTAAAGAGTTGTTTTCCATTTCAGGGTATTATGTTGGTATATGATATCACCAATGAAAAATCTTTTGACAATATAAAAAACTGGATACGAAATATTGAAGAGGTAAGTATTTCAGTACTCTGTAGCTGGATAGGATGAAACCGAAATACTCTCATCCAACAAATATTGTAATACCCCATAAGTAAATTATTCGTATATATTACTCCAAACGAAAGTTGGCCGATTTTTACAGTGATATTTTCAGTACATAAAATGTATCGTGGGATTTGGACTTGAATTGCAGTATTATTTGGAAACTATATAGCAGTATTATTGTGGGCTCCTTGAGGGAATATTATTTGGGTACCTCATTATTTGGGTGCTATATGGTGGTATGTCGGCTGTAAATGGCAGTATTATCTTGGTACTATATGGCAGCGTTATGTGTGCTGTATGTGTAGTATTAGGTGGAAACTGTATGGGAGTACTTTTTAGTCACGATCACAGATCTGGTGTAAGCATTTACTAAAATTGACCAAAAACTTGAGATAAAATAAGGTCAAACCCACTGACTCGTTTAATATGTATGGGGCCACCCAACTATACGCTGGGAAAAAACAGGGATGTGCCATGTTGTTTTAACCAGGTGGCACCTCTCCCCATTGAAATAAATATGCTTGCTGGGCCGCACATGCATGTTTAGGGTGAAGTAATGAGTGTATGGCCAGTATATGTTACAGAAAATAACTCCCTTAATGACAGCATTAGCATATTCTAAAAATATATTTTCTCATTCTCAGAATTGCCAGCATTACATTCATCTGCCTGAAGTGTTTATGTTCACACGCAAGAATTTTGCAGGCGGAATCCGCCGCAAAATTCAGCCTCCCATTCATTTCAATGGGAGTCGAATGCTTCCTTTACCCACTAGATGAAATAATAAAAAAAAGAAGCGTCCTGCTCGTTCTTCGGGCATATTCCGCCCGAACCTCCCATTGATATCAATGGGAGGGAGGAATCTTCCTGCCGCCGACAGGAATAGCTCCGCGGCGGATTTTGCGGCTGAATCTGCCACTCTGAATCAGTCTGTGTGAACTAGTCCTTCAAAAGATGAGGTCTGCTGTATCCTACATCCTGTGGCGAATAGTGGTTGGTAAAGTGTTATGTTCTGAATACAATGTAACGGTTGAGGTCTTACCTTGCAGCATGCTTCAGCTGACGTGGAAAAGATGATTCTTGGTAATAAATGTGATGTCAATGATAAAAGACAAGTTTCCAAGGAGAAAGGGGAGAAGGTAGGAGCGTGCTATCTGAATCTTTTACGGAATATCTCTGCGTCAGAACATGTACTATTTTGCACTTGTATAATAATGTAGTGAAAAGCTTGTTTTCATTCAAACTATATTGGGGTTAAATAAGTCAGCAGAGCCATCAATCCTTTCTACAGATATGTCATTTTCTAAGGTTCATACTCCCTAATCCAAGACGGCACAATAATGCCGTTACACTTTTGCACTTTTTTAAACTAGTCCATTGCAGTAAAGGATGATATTTATTTATCTTCTAACTTTTACTCATGATTAACAAAAATCTTGACATAATTAATCACTTAAAGGGTCACTATAATTCCAACATTGGGCATGGCAGGGACACAATGGGTGGTACAGTGAACATTTGTTAGAATAGGATCCATGCCTACTGTACTGCTCAACATGCCCCCTTTGTCTCTTCCCACCTGACGTCAGATCGGGTGGAAGAACATAATTATAGGGACACACTAAATGTATGACGTGATTATGGCCATCCGGGTCTATGTTGATTATCTGCAGTATAGTTTACACTAGGGGCATCATTACAAGGCTATCCAACTGGTTAACTGTGTTTTTTTTTTTTTTTTTTTTTTTAGTTGGCTCTTGAATATGGAATCAAGTTCATGGAGACTAGTGCAAAGGCTAATATCAATGTGGAAAATGTAAGTATATGTGTTTTTCCTTCACCGATTTTGTGATGTCGTTTCATTTGGCTGAAAGGAATAAAAAAGCAAGTTGCGTCGGAATGTCTGCGTTCAGACCACATGCGCATAAACTTCCATAAAGAAAAAGTTTGATAAACACCACCAGCATTGCACTAAAGTTTAAAATTACATCTGTAAAGTTTTTTTTAGGCCAGGATCACACACACAATTTTTGGTGCAGTTTTCTTTAGCCATACACCGGAATGGACACACTGAAAGGAGATGCATCTGTTTTTCCTCCTTTTGGATCCACTTCTGGCTTTGCCTAAAACAACTGAGCCAAAAACGGCATTAAAGGGAATGTGTCGCGAATTAAACCTTTTTTATTTTTTAAGTGTCGTTACTTATTTCTATACGTTTTTTGCTGTATTTTTTTTTTTTCTTCCATATGGTGGAAAGTATTAAAAATCAGATAATAATTTGACATGTTTTCCAATGTTGGCCACCAGGGGGAGCACTTCCCAGAATTACAGCAAGGTGAATAAGGCAAAGCAACCTGACTCACAGCTGCTGTAAATGTGGGAGGGAATTTCACCCCCCCCCTCCCACAAGCCAGGAGTCTTCAAATTGCTAAGCAGTGTCCGGCAGCCATTTTGGGTGTGTTATAGGACACACCAAAAGGCTAAGGCCTTATTCACACGACAGTGAAAAAAAATGTCCATTTAAAACTGATCAACTGTCAGTTTTTCATGGCCATTTTGCATCAGTGTGTCTCTAAATTTTCATCCGTTTCAAGTCCATCTGTCCGTTTTTAATGGCCGTTTGACATCCATTTTGCATCAGTTTTTCATGGCCGTTAAAAAAACTGATGAATTTCATTGGTCAGGCTTTTTTTGTCCCAACCCCCTGAAAACAACCAAAGGAAGGTCACATGTTCACCTAGACAATATTTACAGCCTCCCTGTAGATGATGCCACACACCTCCCTGTATATGATGCCACACACCTCCCTGTATATGATGCCACACACCTCCCTGTATATGATGCCACACACCTCCCTGTATATGATGCCACACACCTCCCCTGTATATGATGCCACACAGCCTTCTTGTATATGCCACACGCCTCCCTGTAGATGATGCCACACGCCTCCCTGTAGATGATGCCACACGCCTCCCTGTATATGATGCCACACCTGCCTCCCTGTAGATGATGCCACACCTGCCTCCCTGTAGATGATGCCACACCAGCCTCCCTGTACATGATGCCACACCAGCCTCCCTGTACATGATGCCACACCAGCCTCCCTGTACATGATGCCACACCAGCCTCCCTGTACATGATGCCACACCAGCCTCCCTGTACATGATGCCACACCAGCCTGCCTGTACATGATGCCACACCAGCCTCCCTGTACATGATGCCACACCAGCCTGCCTGTACATGATGCCACACAGCCTTCTTGTATATGCCACACGCCTCCCTGTAGATGATGCCACACCAGCCTCCCTGTAGATGATGCCACACCAGCCTCCCTGTAGATGCCACACCAGCCTCCCTGTAGATGCCACACCAGCCTCCCTGTAGATGCCACACCAGCCTCCCTGTAGATGCCACACCAGCCTCCCTGTAGATGCCACACCAGCCTGCCTGTAGATGCCACACCAGCCTCCCTGTAGATTGTGCCACATACTCACGAGAGCAGCGCCGTCTCTCCTCTTCTTCACTTGTGGTCACTCGTCTGCACGGGATCTGGCAAGGCAGCGCGACGGGGCGATGACGTCATCGAGGCGCCTTCAAACCCATGAAGACGAGTGACCACACGTGAAGAAGCGCCGCAAACGTGAGTATGCCAACGATAGCCAGCAAGGGAACTAGTAGTTCCCTTGCCAGTTCCCATGTAACAGATCCGTTTTTAACGGTTGTTACATGTATTGACAGCCGTTAAAAACTGATCCATTGACTTCTATGGGGGCCGTCAGGCCGTTAAAACGGCCAAAAATAGGACATGTCCTATTTTTTGACGCCCATTATTCACGGGCCGTTAAAAAAACGGCCGTGTGAATGCACCCATAGAATATCATTGTTCTGAAAACGGCCATGTGAAAGCCGTTAAAAGGACGGCCATCACATGGCCGTTTTTCACTGTCGTGTGAATAAGGCCTAAGGGTATGTTCACACGCTTACTAAACTAAGGGAAAACAGCTCATGATTTTCAGCCATTTTTTAATCAAACTCGCGTTTTTTAATGGCCGTTTTTGGAGCGGTTTTTCTATAAAGTCAATGAAAATCAGCTCCAAAAACGTCCCAAGAAGTGATGCGCACTTGATTTTGGTGGGCGTCTTTTTACGTGCCGGTTTTGGAAAACGACCACGTAAAAAACGCCCTGTCGGAACAGAACGCCGTATTTCCCATTAAAACCAATGGGCAGATGCTTGTAGGCGTTCTGCTTCCGATTTTTCAGCTGTAAACATTGTGTGTGGCCTTACCCTTTAGGGCTTATTCAGACGAATGGGATATACGTCCGTGCAACACGCGTTGCACAGACCTATATTAGTCTATGGGGCCGTGCAGACAGGTGCGTGATTTTCATGCATCGTGAGTCCGCTGCGTAAAAGTCACGACATGGCCGTTCTTTGAGCGTTTTTTGCGCATGAAAACTACGCATGCCGCACAGAAACACTTCCGTGGGACGCACGTGATTCGCGCAACAGCGGTGAAAAGGATGAATGAAAACAGAAAAGCACCACGTGCTTTTCTGTTTACAAACATCCAAACGGAGTGTCATATAGATGGCGGCTGCGTGAAAATCTCGCAGCCGCACATCATACGCTGCTGACACACGTAGCTGTTAAGTGGCTTTTGCGCTGCTCCGTGTGTCAGCCCCGTATGATGCTTTTCTGTTTTCATTCATCCTTTTCACCGCTGTTGCGCGAATCACGCGCGTCCCACGGAAGTGCTTCCGTGCGACATGCGTGGTTTTCACGCACCCATTGACTTCAATGGGTGCGTGATGCTCGATAAACGCTGAAAGAACGGACATGTCGTGACTTTTACGCAGCGGACTTACGCTGCGCAAAAAACACGGACTGTCTGCACGGCCCCATAGACTAATATAGGTCCCTGCGACGCGCGTGAAAATCACGTGCGTCGCACGGACGTATAACACGCTCGTGTAAATGAGCCCTTAGAATGATGAAAGTGAAGTGAATGACTTTTCAGTTGACCGGTTCACACGCCGTGTATTTGATAAGTTTTGTTTTTTTTACGTGCAAAAAACCGCATTAAAAAAGCATTGATTACACTTGATTTTGCGTGTTTGGGGGGATTTGTGTGTGGGGGGGGGGGGGTGCTCGCCGCTTATACTTCATAGCCGCTTATCAGCTGTTTTGAAGAATCAGCGGCGCCCGTGCATACTCCGCTCTGCCACACACACACACGGGAAAAGTCTTAAAGGGGTCGTCCAGGAAAACATGGCGCCGCACCTGTCCTCAGGTCGTGTGTGGTATTACAGCTCTGTCCTATTCACTTCAATGGAGGTGAACTGCAATACGAGACACCACCTGAGGACAGGTGCGGCGCTGTCTCCAATCCGGACACTCCTTCTGTCCTGAGATGACCCGACGGGGGAGGCGGGTGTCAGAGCCACCTACCGCCATCACTGCAGACAGAACCACACAACTACGGCATGAGTGCACTGTCTCTTGTTATGGACAGATTTATAGTCATATGAACCCCGTCTGATGCACCCTCAGCCCGTCCATACAGCCCTTTCCTGGTTATATCTGCGTCTGGGAAAGCTGGGTGACCACCATTACCCCTCATACTGGAGTGTTTAGGGATGTGACTAATGAACCTCTCACACTCCAGTAGGAGGGGTAATGGTGGTCACCCAGCTTTCCCAGACCCCTGAACGGTAAATCTCTCTAGTTGTGCTGAGACTGAGAGGTTCATTAGTCACATCCCCAAACAGTCTCGGCACAACTAGAGATTTACCGTTCAGGGCTTTCCCTGTACAGTTGCATCATGTGTCCTTCATACGGGGGGTCGGGGGGGCCGTTAGGAGGGGGGGGCGGCGTTAGGGGTGGGTGCCCATCGGGGGGGTGGGGGGCGGGGGTCTGTGAGATAGAGTGGGACATGCAGAGACACAGACCATACCTGCAGTGCAGCTGGTCTTCAGTATGGCGCCTGCTCTCTCCCTGCAAACAGCTGCTCTGCTTTGTGACTCTGACCTGCGTCTGCGCAGTACAGAGCCAGAGAGCAGAGTCAATTGAACGGCTCCCATTCATTGTGCCCTATGCACTGTAGCTGCCGTATTCCATCTCGGTATGTGTCGTTAATCGACACATACAGAGATGAAAAACAAAATGGCAGCCCCCATAGAGAAGTAAAAGTTAGAAAAAAGTAAAACACAAACACACAAATAAATAAAATTTATTTTAATAACATACTAAAAGCAATATTATATAAAAAAAATATATAATCCTTTAAAACTGTGTGTGTGTGACCCTGGCCTTAATGCTGGCTTGCAGTTTACTATGAGTATAATAAATGGTTTAGCCAGTGATGAATGCAGGTATACGACATGCTTTTGATGCAGCACAACATGAATCACACGTGAGTAAGGACTTTGCACTGTAAAGTGGTGTCTGGGCGTCGAAGGGCAGTAGTCTGGTATGAAAACAAGGCGTTAGAAGCCCGGCTGTGGTGCATACGAGGCGTTGGTTATATGTCTTCACTATACGTAAGGGTGAGGCAATGAATGCAGCTGCTCATCTGGGACATTTTAGTATTCCACCAGGGGGCATAATTGGGCAGAAAATTATGGTAATTGAAGTCCTCATTAACATTGATAAAATGTCTAATGTATAGCCCTGAGAAACCAAATATGCAGGGATGATAGTCCAGTGATTAGAGACTTTGACATTAAATATATTCAAATTTAATCCTATCTTGGAAGTGTTTTAATGTTCTTCTTAATCTAGTGAAAAATGATGGTGGGTCAGAGTTTCCTCTATCAATCCCTTTTTAAATACCATGACACACACATAGATATGACAGAAATTTCTAGCGACCCTCTCAAGACTAAAGGGGACTTTATAGATAATGGCTGTGAAATCATTGTTTATGCAATATAAAAACAGTTTCTAATCAAAGATTCCTATTTTTCGACTCCTACAAATCACTCTTAAGTTGCTCCACAAACTAATATAGTTATTTTTTATATTCTGCAAAAGGTGGGCACCGCATGTATATTTTTGTTCTGGTGCACTAATTGCCACACACCCAAAAGACAATTTAATGGGGGGGGGGGGGGAAAGAGTGTGTGAAAAATGCAGTCCTGATGGTCAAAGTTGGGGCAATGTTACCAATAAAAGGTGGCTGGAGAGAGGACCAGGGGTGAGGTAATTCATGAAAAATAGAGAACACCTGTCCATCAGCTTGTTATGCTTGTAAATGCCCGAAACCGCGATGCACTGGCGCTCAAGGATCGCTACAGAGCATGTGTGCAGTTCCAGCGCATGCGCAGTCAATATGAGACAAAAATGAACCATAAGACAGCCACAGGCACATACATGGTGAGTATCACGCATGTGTGGTTTTTAGGCTTATTTAACATCTTGTTTTGTGCATACGTTTATGGTATACGACTACTTATACATTTTTAAGGTTACAAAAACGTATGCATTTGTAACATACACTTACGTTTTTGTAGTATACGTCGTATATGTTTTTATACGTTTTATGTCCGTTCTTCTAAAAACGTATACTTTTTTTGCTCTTTTTTGCTAAATCAAACTTGTAAAGTCAAGATTCCCCATATATGGTGACAAAAACGTATACGTTTTACGTACGCAAACGTAGGGTTTAATATTGCATACGTCGCCATTGACTTCAATACCAATAAAAACGCATACGTTTCGGAAAAGTATTAAAAAGGGTAGTAGACTACGCTTTTCTGGACATAGGGGGAAAAAGGATTAAACGTATGCACAAACTACCATTAGGGCATCCTTCCTGACCATAGAAGTCAATACGCACGCTGAGTTGCACGTTTTGACATGAAAGAACTGTCAAAATGTGTACTTTTTTAAAATTTTTAAGGACAGGTTCACATGTGTGTTGGTCTTTCTATTGTTTTGCTCTGTCAGAGGAGCAGAACAAAAAAAATATCAGACTGCACCGGTACCGTCGTACGACAGACACCACCGTCTTTATTAGTTTCCGTCGAGGTGTCCTTGGTTTTACTGGAAACCTTAGCGCAGCATGCTGCTCTATCGTTTCTGGTATTTTCGGCCAGATCTGTGGTGGTTGATGTTGGACCCTTTTTCATATTCATTAGTGTGGTTGACTGATAAACATACATTCATATTGTCGTTTCTGTTCTAGGCATTTTTGACTTTGGCGCGGGACATCAAAGCAAAAATGGACAAGAAAATGGTAAGAAAAAGTGTATTATACATTAATAGGTTTTGTCATTTGTAAATTGTCATAAATATGTAGTAAAGAACTCTTGTAAATATGTAAAACATAAATGTATATTTACTATATAGTCGACTTCTAAAGATATGCTGCAAATAAGATTCCACACTCTACTACGTCTAATTGTCCCTGTTTTTGTTATGATTGATATGCCCCAGAATGAACAACGTTTTTTAGGATGCCTAAAACGCTAACTGTTTACAGATCTGTAGGGTGGCCTGTGCACAAGCATAATTTGTTTTTTTAAGCTGGCTTTTTCAGTGGGGTCAATCTAGATGGCGCTATTCATGATGGGGGGCGTTCTACAGGCACTAATATTGGGGTCCCCCAGGTCAGCTATGGGAGTACTCCTTTTAAGGGCTATAGGGGAAAGCGTTTATTGCTTAATGCCGACTCCACATACATATACTGAAACCTTGCTACAAAGAAAAGCGCTCATTGGTTAATACAGTTGTCTGTCACACAGTGACGGGTTATGTCTGCGTGACATGCGCCGCTGAGTAACCAATAAGTACGTTGCCTTACTACAGAGGAAAGCGCTCATTGGTTAATGCAGACTCCTGTTAGCAGGACATAACCTGGAACTGTGTGTCAGGCACAAGACAATGCTCATTTGTTACTCAGCAGTTCCTGTCACTCCGATTCAGGCTATGCCCGGGTGACAGAAGTCTATATTAACCAATGAGCGCTTTCCTCTACTAGGTATGAAAGCGCTTATTGTAGTCCTTCAGGGGCTGGCCCTGGCGATCGTGAGACACAAGTGATCATCTGCCTGTGTGATCAGCTATGTCTCCGTTTTGTTTTTTTTAGCAGGATGGGGACCACAACTAGAGGCAGAGCGGTCCACATGCTAGCCTCTGCTTGTGCACCTCTGCCCTAGATTTATTTTAGCTAGGTCTCAAATTAATCTATCTCAGTCCCAACACCACTCTTCTGTATCTGTAGTGGATCCCAATGCTTGAATTGAGTGTTAGTCTAAAGAATTACACCTCAACAAATATATGGGGTCTTCACTGTGTTGATGAGGCATTTTCTCCATTAAAAGGGTTGTCTCATCACGACAAGACCTGTCTATATCCCCTTTTAGGGCATATGGATATCATAGAGGAAGGGCCCAAGTGAGGATTTCCGCTCTATGTGCCAGAATGGAGAGCCGTTCCATAAGAGTAGCATGGACCGCCATTCATTTGAGAAGAAATGTGACTGACCGTGGATTTCCGACTTCTCTACCCATTCTCCCCCCCCCCCCCACCTCCTGGCGATCAGATGTTAGTCGGGGAGGGTTAAGGAACCCAGACCCTTTTTACAAAGGCGTTGTCTTCATAAGACACATCCTTTTTAAAGGGTAGTCCTTTTACAGTTTTCAGTGTCTTTATTTAAAATGTATCCTCTCCAACTGCAGATTGAGTTATATTTAACATGTTTATTTCTTTCAGGAGGGAAACAGTTCCCAAGGCAGTAACCAAGGAGTCAAAATTACCCAAGAACAGCAAAAGAAGAGCAGTTTTTTCCGATGTGTCCTTCTGTGAGGGATATTGCCTTAAAGGAGTACTTTTTACTCCATCAAACTGGACTGTGCCTGTATCTGAATTCCCATCATCACAGACCTAGACCCTTAAAGCACCAGCTGCCAAACTTTGGCTACCTTAAAGAGTGACAAGCCCTGTCCACCTTAGTAACTGTTTCACCTAGTGGTTCTGGAACATGTTCTAAGATTGTACATTTCTGCATCATTATTATATTATTACTTTTCTTCGTTGGAGTTAAATACCGGACCATCTTCTTTATTTTAAATTCCAGGCTCAGTGTTTAATTCCAGGCATTCCTACAGAGCCATATCTCCTTCATGTCTCTCTAACTAACCTCAAAATGTGGTGTTCCTTCAAATTTGGGAACATGCACATAATATATACATTTATATATAACACACAGGCAGACCCAATTTTTTGGCTGTATTACAGATTTACACATGCACATACGTGCATGTATAAATGTGCACCTTCCACTGCATTCCAGTATGAGTCTTCCATGTCCGATATAATGGTGAAACCAAAATCATTTTGCTTTAATTTCAAGCGACTCAGATTTGTGTAATATATGTATATGTTCTCCAAAGTCTAATTACGTTTTTCTACCTACTGCAAATGTCCCATGGTTTACATTTTAGCATTGCTACATCGCAATTTCTGTATATTATTATTTAATGAGCTTTCCACCCAAAGCGTAAAAAAATGGCCCTATAGAAGGGAAGTTAGTGATTGTTTCACTTACGGAGAAACTGGCATTTTTCTATGCGGTTTTAGCTGCCATTTTTGCAAAAATGACCAGATCCGCTGCTATATTGGTTGTCACTTTATCGTTATTTTAAGGTAACAACCAAAATTTGGCCTCAGATCATGTCGTAAATTTTGCACAAATTACTGCTGAAGTTCGTAATACAGAAATATTGGCTGCTAATATATGGTCATATTTAAGTTTTAGTTGCTCTTTGATTTAAAGTTTTAGCCGTAGTTGGTAAACGCCAGTAATAATGATTGTCAGCGTTTTCCAGTTATACACAATGTAAATGTGTTTACGGAAGAGTAAACCAACTGTTCCTACTAGTCTGCTGTGAAAGCCATGCTGTATCTAGACATAGGAGATGGCTGAAACAATCTTGGGATAATACCAAATAAATAGTGGTTTTCCCACAATGTTCAGTTCTCATATGTGATATAGTCCTCTTAGAGATAATGTTCAGTTCTCATATGTGATGTAGTTCTCTTAGAGATAATGTTGCTACAAAGCAGATTACTTGACAGTACAAGATTTCTGGCCAGAATCTCTAGTCCAACACTTTCCCTCAATGACTATGTATCAGACATTTAACGGCCTTGTGTTTCTACGCTGTAACACAGACAGATTCCGAGGAGCATAATGGCTGATTCTTGTCGTTTTTCTTTGGTCCTATAATAATATTGTAATAGTAATTGCACAATATTGGAAACTATCAACTTTTAACACTCTCCCCACACAATGGTTATATCTGAAATATGTCAACCTTTCTACTTAATCTGCCTACATTGGTGACTTCTACTAAAGAATCAAAAATAGATATTGGGATGCACTCCTCAATCAATCAATTGGCGTGGTGCTAGTAAGGTAGGGACGAGAATCCCACAATATTGGAAATATATAACCCAGCACACACAGAGGTACGCAAAAGATCCAGATGCAAACAAATTTAAGTTTTATTGCAACAAAAGATGGTAAACTTGGTAAAGACGTTTCGGCCGAACCTCGGCCTTTGTCACGGTCGCTGTAAGACGATATCACTGGTATGGGTTGTCCGCCGGATATAGGGACACACAGGGAATATCCGGCGGACAACCCATACCAGTGATATCGTCTTACAGCGACCGTGACAAAGGCCGAGGTTCGGCCGAAACGTCTTTACCAAGTCGCTTTCCACCTCAATCTTTTGTTGCAATAAAACTTAAATTTGTTTGCATCTGGATCTTTTGCGTACCTGTGTGTGCTGGGGTTATATATTCCTTCTACTAAAGAATGTTCTCTACTGAACTCAGGAAGTCTTCAGAATTAGATCCTACATTCCTGCGTGAGTAGCTGTAATATTTTTTTTCCTATTTTTATTTTGCGGCCACAAAAATATGATCGCTTTAATTTCTAAATAACCATATTTTTGCAGTATTTTTTTTTTTTTGCCTTTTATTTTTTTGTTGAAATGTGATGCTGTGCATGAAACCAATGACCACTCTGCCCTGTCTTTGAGAAATACATGATGACACATTTTTGTAATATTTGCAGTGTCCGCTGTACAGAAAACCAGCTTATTTTGTATTTGTATCATCTTACAGATAGATATGGGGGATGTGTTTACTTCAAGCACCATACTGTGTACTTTGTATGACCAAAGAGTGGATCTAGTGGATTTACAGCCCTTCACATAAGGCAATTTTGCTCATAATTTATGAACCAATCCCTGGTTGTTATAAAAATGAGCACAAATAAATTGTAAGGCATGCCCTTTTCTATGCATATATTGTTTTGTGTAACCACTGTCATTTGTAATCCACACTTCACCAGTACTGACTGAATCCTACCACCCTCCGCTAGAGACAGACAGCTGCGCAATGATACAGGTCTATCCATCTGTAACCCAACGGCTCACACGTTTGCATGAGGCAGATTACTTTTTGCTAGGTTCCTGATTGTAACGACTGTTGCCCTCTACTGAGGGATTGTACTGTCGCACAATCTACACTATAAAAAAATAAAGTTTTTTATATGAATAGGGTATCGTGATTCAAGTTGTGCCATACTCTTGTCTGGGCATCGTGACACCATAAGTAATCTGCTTCTAGCTTTCACTTTTTCCAAGTCAGTGCTTTTAAAGAGTTTCCCCAGGTCTATTCTTGTTTTTTCATCAATGTGAGGCTGGATTCACACGAGCACATTACGTCCGTAAAGGACGGACGTATTTCGGCCACAAGTCCCGGGCCGAACGCACTGCGGGGAGCCGGGCTCCTAGCATCATAGTTATGTACGATGCTAGGAGTCCCTGCCTCTCCGTGGAACTACTGTCCCGTACTGAAAACATGATTACAGTACGGGACAGTTGTCCGGCAGCGAGGCAGGGACTCCTAGCATCATACATAGTAGCCCGGCTCCCTGCAGTGTGTTCGGTCCGGGACTTGCGGCCGAAATACGTCCGTCCTTTACGGACGTAACATGCTCGTGTGAATCCAGCCTGAGAGCGAGAAGACTGTGAGTGTTATTAAGCCCAATGTCTCTTTCTCAGCCCTTGCCAATTCAGCCATTAGATGAGGAGCCTTGCATTCTGAGGAGGCCTGGTTATTCTGGAAGTTGTTACCAACATGCATGTGTCAAGTAAACTCACATTAAGTCCAGATCAGTTGAGCAAGGGATCCAGGTTGGCAGCATTTTAAATTAGCGGGGAAAAAAAATAATCCAAGTTCGAGTGTAACTCTAAGGCTATTCCACTCAGGTAAAAAAATAAATTAAGAAAAATTTTAACTGGTTCATGCTGAAACTTAATCCGTAAATGTAACCCTTGTACTCCGTTTCCTTTTTGTTTAAAATATACCTTTTTATGCTCTATAATGCTTTGTACCAGCTGCTACATTGATACTTTTGGAAGAATCCATATTTACTACCAGAAGAGCCTATGTTAAAGTGAGCATTGTTCAAATCTTATGTGCTTCAAGATCCATGATCTATGGTTCCAAGACCGTCAATGAATCTGGATCAACATCCGATCATCTGTTTTGTAATCCCCATTAGGGCTGCTATACAATTTAGGTGGCTGATCACAGGGCTCTGTCTGCCTTTAGCGATCAACTGTTACCAAGGAAAATGGCCTCTGGTGAAGCTTTGTATAGTATCCATAGAATTCAGTGGGAAGCTGTGTAATATGGAAATGCACCAGTTTCGCTTGAGCCCGTTGCAGCAGTTCCTGCTCTTGCTAATCAAGAATGATCCTAATAGGGTATATAGAATGTGTTATCCAGATGGGACAACTTCTTCTAAAGGGGTTTTCCTACCAAAGTAAGTCATGGCATATCCTAGCATTCTGCAATCACTTACTGATCGTGGGGGTTCAACTGCCAAGACCCCCACTAATCATTAGAATGAAGCTAGCGCTACGGCTCATGCATAGTGTTTCCCTACACAGCGATGCAACACAGCCCCATGAAGGTGGCCGGGACCATCAATGTGCAAAGCTGAAGAGACCTTTGTTCCTTTATTTTACAAATTGACAGGGTTCCCAGAGATCAAACTCCCACCCATCGTGATCTTGTGGCATATCCTAGCAATATACTATAACATTCTATGATGGGAATACGTCTTTAAGGTCTCTTCACATCTGTGCTACGACTTCAATTATTTTGTTCTATCAGAGGAACAGAACGAAAAAAATGGAAGCTCCGGTTCAGTCACATGCCGAAAACCAACGGCACCTGATGGAATCGATTGACTTTATTGTGTTCAGTCATAGGTTACATCACTTCGCCGGACAAAACAGTGCGGCGCTAATTTGTCCATCAAAAAATATGAAAGGTCCGATGGAGACCTATGGAGCCTCCAAAGCAGATGTGAACACAGCCCGAGTCTGTTTTTTACTGTAGTCATCATCGGACCTTTAATTTGTCTCTTCTAGGACCTACCCATTTACCCAGTTATGAAATTGCAGGGCCCGTCCAATTTCGCAACTTCAGGCTAGTTGAGAGGAAATGTAATTCTATTGAGCTTTGCCCTCCTGAAAAGGTCTACCTCCCAGGCAAGATTCTGGCAAGGACAATTCTTAAAATCTAGAGATACCTTTTGTCTAGCGTTTTTGAAGCTTGATGGCTTTAATTAGGACTGACACGGTTTTGTTTACATGTTGCATAATATGACGTTGACGGGTAAGGGCACACGTGGTGGCCGAACATTGGACCGCCAAACTGTTTCACCGCATAGCTGCAGTGTTAAAATGTTCGAAAATGTCTGCACGTTTATGCGTGCCAACAGCAGTTTAACCTGCAAATTAGGCGCAGCCGCCACTTGTGTCCCTACCTTTTTATCCGCCGTAAGAGGTTATTTAGATAATTGATATCGAAGCCTTTCTTGTGTATGATTGTGTTCTTCTCTGTGCTATGATGGCTTGTGGTGTTTTACAGAAAACATGGCTGATCTAACTGTAGTTGGTTGCAATTTAGTCCTTTTTGTCATTAGTTTTGCCTTGTTTTACATAAACACATAAGCATACGGAGTCCCGTTCCCAAATTTAGATGTTTACAATGGCAAGAAACCTTTCTGTCAATAACTAGAGAACCGCTCAGACCAGCAGGCTATGATGCCTTCTGTAGTGTTTCTGAAATTTATTATTTTTCCATTTAATAGGAAAAATGCATCCAAATCTTTCTGGGCATCTGTAATAACTTGCTTTGTTTACAATGACAACTGCACTTCAGGAAAGAATACAAATTAAAGCTTATTTTAAAGTTAAACTTGACTCTGTGTTTCATGTCAATTTATCTAGTTGCATGTCAAAAAAAGAAGTATGTCCAAGTTCAACCAAGGGATGGGAGAAAGGGAAGGCATGGGAGAAATTATAGAACTTTTGTTTTACCCCTATTGATCCTGAGGAAGGTTTTAATCCAACCGAATCAACATTCAAACAAGAATTCTACACACTGACATAGGAGCTGGTATTTTTTCAGATCTAGGAAATGATCTAATCTGTTTTTAGAGCCATCTACTGTTCCTGCTGCGACCAGCTCCTCCAGTAGGCTATGCCACAGATTCACAGTTCTGACAGTAAGGGTATGTTCACACAACAAACCAAAAACGGAGCGGTTTTCTAGGGAAAACAGCCCCTGATTTTCAGCCGTTTTTTTAAAGAGGCTCTGTCACCAGATTAGAAGTGCCCTATCGCCTACATAATCTGTCAGCGCTGTAATGTAGATAACTGGTTTTTATTTTGAAAAACAATCGTTTTTGAGCAATTTTAGATTTATGCGAATTAGTTTTTTAATAGACAACTGGGCGTGTTTTTTACTTTTTACCAACTGGGTATTGTACAGAGGAGTGTATGACGCTGACCAATCAGCGTCATACACTTCTCATTTTTCCAGCCCAGCGTGATTTGTGCAGTGAAAGAAAGAGGCTGGAACAATGAGAAGTGTATGACGCTGATTGGTCACGGATTGGTCAGCGTCATACACTTTTTACAACGCCCAGTTGGTAAAAAGTAAAAACACACCCAGTTGTTTGTTAAGCAACTAATTAGCATGAGGGCCGCCCCCCCCCCCATGGCCGGAGGCTCCGCTAGCAGCCGCTACGGCTGCTACAGAGCGACGCCACTGAAGGGGTTGTTCCTACACAGGATGGGGGATACATGTGGGATCGCTGGGACTCCCAGCGATAAGGAGAACGGGGGACCGAAAGTCCCCCGAAGTTCTCCTTGAAAAACCTCGGACTTCCGGGGTCTGTCGGCAGCTCCATTAAAGTCTGGGCCACTATTTCCATGCTACCACGCAGACTTTGCGTGGGATCTGTATTGCAATTCCTACCCTGTTTATTTTTGCAATGTTTTATGTTCTAAAATTACTGTTTTGGTGACACCTCACTTGCATCCCAGCATTACTTGCACTCTATTGTACATCTTCACATATGGCTACAGTTAAGGTAATTTCACTGAATGCGAGGGGACTCAACACACCCCAAAAGTGAAGCCAGATGTTCTCTATAGTCAGGAAGGCCAGATCAGACATATTGTTTTTACAGGAGACCCACTTCCTTCTGTGTGGTTCCATAGCACACAGTCTTCTGCCTCAAGGGCCACTAGCATAGCCATCAGTGGGAATATTCCCTTTACCCTTCTAGCCCAAAAAATTTACCCTGCAGCCATATTTATATTCGTAAAAGGGAAGATTGGTGACTCATTGGTTACGCTGGCAAACCTATACACCCTCAATAGACAGAATAGATGGTTGGTCGGTGTTCTACATAAGTAACACACTTTTAGGGATGGGATTGTGTTATTGGGTGGGGATTTCATTTGTGTTTTAGACCCTTCTCTTGATACCACTTCTGCATTGGTGTCTTTTGTCCCATAAGGCAATCAGGACAGAAAAACAGACTCTGGCTGACCTATACTTGGATGACCCTTGGAGAATTGCTCACCCAGAGATAATACATTACACATAATACTCCCCTGCCCACGGAACTTATCATAGATTGGATCGATTGTATGTTTTGATAGGCACCACAATGAGGTTACTGCTACTGAGAGAGGCTCTATCCTGATTATCGGATCATGCCCTAATCTCCTTGACCCTATCCATATCATATCACCCACACAAATCAATGTCCTGATCGCTGTATGAGATGTTGCTTGGCTCCCCGAACACATGTCATTCAGTGAGTGTAAGCTTCTGGAGTACTTTCGCTTTAATGACATTCCGGAGACTCCTTTTATCGATAATATTGGAGACCCAAAAGGCCTGTATTAGGGCTGAGTTTATAGTCATGGCCTCTAGAGTCAAAAAAATCAAGAGATGTGCAAGTGAACACCCTTTTAAACAAAATTTCTGCTTTAGAAAAAGTCAAGAAAAAAAATCTACCTTACAGAATTCTCAGCCCGAACTCCCGAACTCCTGAAACTCAGGAATGATCTTAAAGAGGCTCTGTCACCAGATTTTGCAACCCCTATCTGCTATTGTAGCAGATCGGCGCTGCAATGTAGATTACAGTAACGTTTTTATTTAAAAAAAAACATTTTTTGTATTTATGCAAATGAGGCTTGCAAAAGTCCAACTGGGCGTGCATTATGTGCGTACATCGGGGCGTTTTTACTACTTTTACTAGCTGGGCGTTCTGATGAGAAGTATCATCCACTTCTCTTCAGAGCGCCCAGCTTCTGGCAGTGCAGACACACAGCGTGTTCTCGAGAGATCACGCTGTGACGTCACTCACTTCCTGCCCCAGGTCCTGCATCGTGCCGGACGAGCGAGGACACATCGGCACCAGAGGCTACAGTTGATTCTGCAGCAGCATCGGCGTTTGCAGGTAAGTCGATGTAGCTACTTACCTGCTGATGCTGCTGCAGAATCAACTGTAGCCTCTGGTGCCGATGTGTCCGACACGATGCAGGACCTGGGGCAGGAAGTGAGTGACGACACAGCGTGATCTCTCGAGAACACGCTCCGTGTCTGCACTGCCAGAAGCTGGGCGTTCTGAAGAGAAGTGGTTGATACTTCTCGTCAGAACGCCCAGCTAGTAAAAGTAGTAAAAACGCCCCGATGTAACGCACATAATACACGCCCAGTTGGACTTTTACTTTAAACACGCCCACTTGGACTTTTGCAAGCCTCATTTGCATAAATACAAAAATGGTCATAACTTGGCCAAAAATGCTTGTTTTTTAAAAATAAAAACGTTACTGTAATCTACATTGCAGCGCCTATCTGCTGCAATAGCAGATAGGGGTTGCAAAATCTGGTGACAGAGCCTCTTTAAGGACCTTTTGAATGTCAGAGCGACAAAGGCCCTCCAGAAATGTAAATTTAAATACTATGCCCTTTGGGATAAAGGTTCATAAATTATGTAGAGTCTCTTCAAAAAACAAAAGGAAAAATCCTTTATCACTAAAATGAAAACTGATTCAGGGGAATGAGTTTCCTCAACTGAGTTTCATAAATTTTACTCCTCCCTTTATGACTAACTCTGAAGCTTCATCACAGGTGTCTGGGAATCCATGCCACCCTCCTAGAATCTTGTTACCATAACTTGAGGACAGTGAAATAACAGCCCTTATGTCCCCATTCACTGAGCAGTTAGGGAGGTTTTATTCTCCATCCCCAGTCGTAAGAGCCCGGGCCTGGATCGGTTTCCTATAATTTATTCTAAGACATTTGCTTCTACATTGCATCCACATTTTTTGAGAGTCTGCAATTCACTCCTGGTGGCCGGCAGTCTACCAAAACAAATGCTTGAAGCTGTAACAGCCACAGCCGCAGACAGTCGTGCTTACCTGCCCCTTGGCAGTGGCCATGAACAAGTGAGTGCTGGGCGGCATCTCCCTCCTGAGAGACGCCGGCACTCACTTCCGCATCGCTGCACTACTTCCCATAGGGTGCTTGCGCCCGATCTTATAGGGCCAGTACACACACACATGTGGAAAATCTGTAATTAGCCCATGATCACCCTGGACTATAAGGGCTCTGCCCTTTCAGTCATTGCCTGAGCATTCTTGTGTTTACCCGGGTTAGTCTTGCAAATGGTTCCTTAGTGTTATCCTGTTCCCAGTGTTGCTACCTGTAACCCGTGCTACCGTTGTTCCTGTGCCTTAGAAAGTTGGAGTCGTGTTGTGCCATCGTTCACGCCTGCTGTGTTACACCATGCCTGCTGGTGTCCGCTGCCAAGGTCCCATCTGAGCCTAGCCGTTACTACTGTCTGAACTGCTACAGGTACCCTTGTGCTTGGACTATATAGACATTGACTTGGTACACTGTTTGGCCAGCTGCTATCCCACTACGGTGGTACGGCCCAGTGGGTCCACATACCCACCGATCGTGGCAGAACGCTCGGGCCGTGGACCATGCTGGTCAACCCAAGACCTTGACGACATCACAAGCCATGCAGGTGGAAATCCTTATCTGCCAATTACGACAGGACCCCCTCTACTCCAGGTGGTGAATGCCATTACACATCGGCTGGATGCACAAGCTGCAGTCATCACAGCATCTGTTCCTGTTCCTCCTGCTACTCTTCCACTCAGTACCAGTGCTGACTCCTGATTCTCGCTGCCACTGCCTACTTGCTACTACGGAGATGCCAGGACCTGAAGGGGTTTTCTGAACCAGTGCCAGATCCACTTCAGCCTACATGCCAGTGCATTTCCTTCTGATGGCACAAGGATCAAAATCATAGTTTCCTTACTGACAAGGCCCTGGCATGGGCAAACCCCATCTGGGAACATCCGGGACCGGAGGCCCGTGACCTACAGTGTTTCCTACCGACTACATCCCTGCTGACCTTTCGCCAAAGAGATACCTCCGTGGGCGAGTACGCCATTCAGTTCCGTACCCTGGTGGCAGAGCTGATCTGGAACAATGAAGCCTTAATGGCTACATTCTGGCAAGGTCTTTCCTACGATATCAAAGACGGGCTTGCCACTCGAGACCTACCTCCTACGCTAGGTGACCTTCTTCTTCTAGCCACCTGGATTGACATGAGGATCCAGCAACGGTCTCAAGAGATTCACCGGGTCAGAAGATTGCCCAGGCTGGCTCCTACATTACAGCAACCCCTGCTGCCCTCACCAATTATTCCACCAGAGGAGCCTATGCAGGTGGACCGGCTCAAACTGTCTGCCAAAGGGGAAACTCCACAGACGCACTTCAGAACTTTGTATTGCAGCCCCAGAGGCCATGTTGTGAGTTTGTGCCCTCAGAGGCCAAAAAAACTCCAATGCCTTGGATTGGTTGGAGAGACAACCCTAGGTGGAATAGCGCTAGATAAGTTATCCTCGAAACTGTCCATTCCCGTGACCATAGTGTCTGGTGAAAAGATGCCCCGGGTCTCTGCATATCTGGATTCCGGGCCCGCAGCAAACTTCATCCAAAAAGACCTAGTGTATCTTCTCCAGTTGCCCACAGATCCTCTTGAGACGTCTCTGGCTGTTGCCTCGGTGAATGGACTGCCTCTGCCCCGATCCGATCGTATCTGAAACCAACCCTTTATTCTGAACTAATTTCGTATCTTGTTTTGCCTAAAGCAGTCAATCCTGTCCTACTGGGCCTGCCTTGGCTCCAACTACATGCCCCAGTCCTGGACTGGAATTCCGGAGAAATATTCCAATGGGGCTCCAAATGTCGCAGCCGCTGTCTGTTACAGATCCATCCTGTCCAGCCTCCTCTGCCTCAGTCATTGGCAGGATTACACCCTCATTTCTCTTCGTTTGCGGATGTCTTCAAGAAGGAGGCTGAGATGCTTCCTCCACACCGGGCTTATGACTGCCCCATTTAACTGGTTCCAAATACGGCCCCTCCCGTGGATGGGTATACCCTCTCTCGTTGCCAGAGACTTTCGTCTATGTCGGCCTAGATCAAGGAGAATCTGGAGAGGGGTTTCATACAAAACCCGGGGTCGAGTTCTTCTTTGTCAGGATAAAAGATGGATCTCTTCGTCCTTGTATTGACTACCTTGGTCTCAATCAAGTCACGGTCAAGAACAAATATCTGTTGCCAAATTTCCAAACTATTTGACCGTATACGAGGAGCCAAGATCTTCTCTAAACTAGTCTTGCATGGGGCTTACAATTTGATCCGAATCCATCAGGGTGATGAGTGAAAGACGGCGTTTAACACTCGAGACTGGCACTACAAATACCTGGTGAAGCACTTCGGTTTGTGTAACGCTCCCGCGGTCTTCCAGGAATTCGTCAATAATATCTTCCGAGATCTTCTCTGACTGTGTTGTGGTCTATCTCGATGATATTCTGATTTTCTCTCCAGATTTGATGACTCATCGAAGGCATGTTCGTCAAGTTCTACTGCGATTAAGGGAGAATCGTCTGTATGCGAAGCTGGAGAAGTGCGTCTTTGAAAATAACTCTCTGCCTTTCCTGGCTTACATCATCTCAAATCAAGGTCTCAAGATGGATCCTGAGAAAGTAAAGTCTGTCCTGGAATGGCCAGGTTCTCAGGGCCTGCGGTCCATACAGCGTTTTTTGGGATTCGTCAACTTCTACCGGCAGTTTATCCCAAACTTCTTATCATTGATGGCTCCCATCTCTACCCTTACCAACAAAGGAGTGAATGTCAAGGTGTTGACTCCAGAGGCAGAATCTGCATTTAATAGCCTCAAGAATGCCTTTATCTCCGCCTCAATCCTCCATCATCCTGACATCTCGCGACAGTTCTCGTTTGAGGTGGATGCTTCCTCTGTTGGTGCAAGTGCACTTCTGTTTCAGAGAGGCCTCAAAGGAAAGGCAGTGATATGTGGCTATTACTTGAGACTTTTTTCCTCCCCAGAGCTCAATTACTTTATTGGGGATCTGGAGTTACTGGCCATTAAATTAGCTCTGGAGGAGTGGAGAAATCTGCTAGAGGGCGCAGCCCACCCTATCCTGATATACACGGACCACAAGAACCTTGTATATCTCCAGTCGGCTCACTGGCTGAACCCCCGACAAGCCAGGGGGTGGCTGTTCTTCACCCGGTTCCAATTTCTGCTCCACTACTGTCCCGCTAACAAAATTGTGAGGGCCGATGCCCTGTCTAGGTAATTTGAAACAGGACACTGTGGAGTCCCCTCAATGTATCATAGATCCTTCCTGCATTATCTCTGCTAACCCTCTGCAAGTTAGAGACATCCCTCAAGAGAGGACGTTTGTGCGGTTGGCAGACAGGAGGAGAATCCTTTGCTGGGGACACTGCTCCAAACTGGCTGGGCACACAGACGCGAGATCTGATTGCTCGTCATTTCTGGTGGCCCACGCTGCCCAAAGATGTTGTAGACTTTGTCGCTTCTAGCACTGTGTGTGCTTCTAACAAAGTTGCTCACTCCAAGCTTGCTCCAGGCTCTGCCTGTGCCCAACGCTCCCTGGCAGCATATAGCAATGGACTTTGTCACAGACCTTCCTTCCGCAGCAGCATGCAATTCAGTCTGGGAGATGGTGGACCGGTTCTCGAAGATGGCTCGTTTTGTTCCGCTGACCGGCCTACCTTCTGCTTCTCGACTGGGTAACCTCTTTCATCCAACTCATCTTCTGCTTGCACGGCTTGCCTCTTCATATTGTGTGCGATCGGGGGGGGGGGGGGGGGGGTTCAGTTCACCTCAGAGTTCTGGAGAGCCCTCTGTAAGCTCCTAGACGTGAAGTTGGACTTTTCTTCAGCCTACCATCCCTAGTCCAATAGCCAAGTCAATAGGATTAACCAAATCATGGAGAATTATCTTCGCCATTTCATCTCCACGCGGCATGATGATTGGGTACAGCTCCTTCCATGGGCTGAGTTCTCATACAACAACCACACAAGTAAGTCCACCGCTTCTACACCATTCTACATTGTATATGGCCAACATCCACAAATTCCTTTTCCGGCTACAGCCCAGGTACTCGCAGCTGATTCTACATTTGGAGACTTTCTGCAGGTCTGGCAGCAAACCCGGTCCTCTATTCTGCAGGCAGTCGATCGCATGAAAACGCGGATACTAGGAGAAGAGAGCCGCCTCAGTATCTGCCGGGTAAGCAAAGTCTTGCTGTCCTCTAGGAATATATGTCTTAAGGTGCCTTCCTACAAGTTTGCTCCCAGGTTCTTGGGACCCTTTGAGATACTACAACAAATAAACCCGGTCTCCTATAAGCTTCGGCATCCTCCTACCCTCAGAAACCCTAACTCAATTCATGTGTCCCTCCTGAAGCCTGTGGTCCTAAACCCCTATAGTAAGACTCGTGGTCCTGCAGTGGCCCCCAGCAGTTCATCTGACGTGTTCGATGTTAAGGAGATCCTGGACTTCAAAAGACTAGGAGGAAGAACTTTTTATTTGGTGGATTAGAAGGGGTTTGGTCCAGAGGAGAGGTCCTGGGAGCCAGAAGAGAACCTCAATCCTCCTACTCTCATTAAGAAGTTCCTCTCTCACTCTGGTCCCAAGAAGAGGGGGCGTAAGAGGGGGGATGCTGTAAAGTCCACAGCCGCGGATCGCCGTGCTTACCTGCCCCCTGACGGTCGCGGCCATGGACAAGTGAGGGCGGGACGGCATCTCCCTCCTGAGAGACGCTGGCACTCACTCCCGCATTGCTACACTAGTTCCCGTAGGGCCAGTCCACACACGATAAAAATCTGTAATTAGCCTTTGCTCACCCTGGACTATAAACAGGGCTCTGCCCTTTAATTCATTGCCTGAGCTTTGTGTTTTAGGCTGGATTCACACGAGCACATTACGTCCGTAATGGACGGAACGTATTTCGCCCGCAAGTCCCGGACTGAACACAGTGCAGGGAGCCGGGCTCCTAGCATCATAGTTATGTACGATGCTAGGAGTCCCTGCAGGGACTCCTAGCATCATACATATCTATGATGCTAGGAGCCCGGCTCCCTGCACTGTGTTCGGTCCGGGACTTCCGGCCGAAATATGTTCCGTCCATTACGGATATAACATGGTCGTGTGAACCCAGCTTAACCGTGTTAGTCTTGCAAATGGTTCCTTAGTGTCAGGGGCGTAGCTAAAGGCTCATGGGCCCCGATGCAAAGATTCTTCTTGGGGACCCCCCCCCAAACTTCTCATGACCGATGGCCCGCAGCTTTCAGCTACATCGCTGGGTCTTCTAAGTGACCCAACGATGCAGCACTAGCAGCCAGGGGCGTCGCTAAGGTCTTGAAACGTCAGGGGAAATAGCCCCAATACATATGTCGTCCCTTCCCCAAAAAGATGTGTGTATGTTTATGTAGGAGACAGTATATCTATAGCACTACGGTCCCTACAGCTATGGATAAGATTAGATACAATGGCTCAGCAGACAGTATCACACATGATTGGATTAGATACAGTAACTCAAAAGACAGTATCACACATTATAGGATTAGATACAGTAACTCAGCAGACAGTATCACACATGATAGGATTAGATATAGGGCCCAGCTCGCTGACATTGTGGCTCCAGCGCTGGACCCAGGAAAGGTAAGAATAATAATTGTTTTGCTTTTTATGTGTTACTAATTATTTTTGTGTGTTTGTGTTTTTTTTTACAAGTTCGGTTGTTGGACTACTGAGATCACGGCGTTTTTTTATTCTCAATAAAATGGTTCGCGAGGGCTGTGTGAGATTTTTATTTCAATAAAATATTTTTTATATGTCTGTATTTTTCTAAACTTTATTACTACCACCTTAGTAATGGCCGCTGGCTGATTGACAGCGTCCATTACTAAGGTGAGGCTTAATGTTAGACATGAAGAGGCCACCGCCGCCAGGGGTACCGGGAACAGCTGGGTACGATCCAGTACCTGACCATCTGTAGTGATGGTTGAGAATTGGCACGGCCGCAGGCTGGTACTTTAAGGCTGGGAAAGCCCAGAAACAGTGGCCTTTCCCATCCTGGTAATGCTAGGCTGCTGCTGCTGTTGTGTTGTATCTGGCTGGTTATAAAAATAGGGGAACCCCAGCACTGTTCTTTCCAATTATTTTTTTACATTTTTTTTTTTTTTAAAATGACTGGTCCCTTTCATTTTTCATAACCAGCCAGATACAACATAGCAGCAGCAGCCACCTAGTATTACCAGGGGGGAAGGGCCACTGTCTTTGGCCTTTACCAGCCTAATAATACCAGCCTGCGGCTGCCCCAGTACCCGCCCATCACTATAGCACCCCTGGTGATGGTGGATACTGGGGTAATAATGGGGGTTAGGGTTAGCCTTTGCATCGGCTAACACTAAGCCCTGCCTTAGTAATGGACGCTGTCAATCAGCCAGCAGCTATTAATAAGGCGGCAGTAATAAAGTTTTTTTTTTAAATACAAAGACATAGAACAAACAGGTTTATTGAAATAAAAAACCCCCACACAACTCTCCTTAATCATTATTGATAATAAAAAAAAAAAGTTGTCATAGAAGTAGTCCTCGAATCCGACGTAGTTAAACGACCGAACCTTAAAAAAAAACAAAACACAAAAAAAAGGGACTGTTCACATCACCGCTGCCCTTCTGTCGGAGGTTTCCGTAGGGTATGCCCTTGACGGAAAGGCAAGCTACAACCTCAGCTTCTGTTTCCCTTACCATTGATCTCCATGGTAACGGAAACATTGCTAAAGGTTTCCGTTTGTCACCACTGTGACAGGGTTCCGTTGTTTTGACGGAATCAATAGCGCAGTCGACCCCGACCCATCAGCTCCAGCAGACAGTAGTATTAAACTTACCCTCCTCTTCGGCCACAGCGAGGTCCTGACCCCATCCAGGCGCGGAAGGAGGGGGTGACACGGCGCGCGGTGTGGACCCACTGGGCCATACCACGTAGCGGGATAGCAGCTGGCCAACTAGGTACAAAACAATGTCTATAGTCCAGAATGGGCACCTGAGGCAATGTAGACCGCAACGGTGACACAACTTGACTTTAACTGTAGATGGCACAGTAGATGGAGCAGAAGACATGACTTGACTCTCACTGTAGATGGCACAGTAGATGCAGCGGAAGACATGACTTTCACTGTAGATGGCACAGTAGCACGAGATGCAGGGTACAGGCAGCAGGAACGGGTAACACTGGGAACTGGAAAACACTGGGAGACCATTTGTAAGACAAACTTTAGCTAGACAACAATGCTCAGGCAAGGATCAAGTGGGCAGAGCCCTTTTTATAGTCCAGCAGCATTCTGGGCTAATTATTGACTGACAGCCACAAGAAAAGTCAGAGCAGCCTCTCATTCCTGTAATGGTCTGATTCATGCGATATCAATGGAAAGAACCGATCTGTCTGCACAATTTCACCTATACCACCCCCTTATCCCACTATTTTGGTCAGGGTTGAGATAGGCTGGCCCCAGGACTTAGGTGCCTTGAGCTGGTCTAGGTAGTTTATTTCCTAGATAACGTCTAGCAGAAGGGGAATTGGACCAAAAGTGTGTAGTTGGAGGTACAGTTGCTATGGGTAACAACAAACCTAAAAGTCTAAACGCACCTGGAAGGTTAAAGGTTAAACCTTCAACCAACTTCTTTCTGACATGTCATTGTGACATGTCAGAAGATTTGATTGATGGGGGTCCAAGCACTGAGACCCCCACTAATCGCTAAAACGAAGCGGCAGAAGCGCTCGTGTGAGCGCTGAGCCGCTTAGTTTCTGTTTGGCTTTTTCCGGAAATCAATGTATCAGAATACAGGCTCAATAGAAAGCCTATGAGCCCGTACTTCTATTCATAGGCTTTCCAGAAAAAGTGGAACAAAAACGAAGCTGCTGAGTGCTCACACAGGCACTTCTGTCGCTTCGTTTTAGTGATTGATGGGGGTTTCAGTGCTCGGACACTCCCCAATCAAACTTCTGACATGTCGCTATGACATGTCAGAAGTTTGTTAAACGTTTAGTTACCCTTTAAAACTAAGAGAGGGGGAACAAAAGCGAGGTCAGCCAGATACAGATATGCAGCATCGGGCTGCTGTGCACTCTGGCATCCCTAGCAACCCCATCCAGCTGGCAGGACAATGAGATGGCACTGGGCTATGGCGAGGTGACTGCATTACAATTCTACATGCTTATCAATTTCATGTTTTCATGTATCACATTGTTTTTATATAGCAAGTCATATACGGTGCATTCGTAAAGTCTTCAGACCCTTTCACTTTCTTCACATATTGTGCTAAAATAAAATTAAAGTTTTTCCCCATCATTCTACACTCAATACCACATAATGACAAAGTGAATACCGAATTGTATAAATTTTTTCACATTTATTTAAAATAAAAAACTAAAATTTCGCATGGATATAAGTATTCAGACCCTTTGCTATGACACTTGAAATTTAGCTCTGGGCGCCTCCCATTTCTCGAAATCTTCTTTGAAATGTTTCTACACCTTGATTGGAGTCCACCGGTGGTAAATTCATTGGACATGATTTGGAAAGACACACCCCTGTCCATATAATGTCTCACGGCTGACAATGCATATCAGAGCAAAAACCAAGCCATGAGGAGGAAAGATCTGCCTGTGAAGTTTAGAGACAGAATTGTGTGGAGGTACAGATCTGGAGAAGGGTAAAAAAAAATAATTCTGCTGCACTGAAATTTCACTAGAGTACAGTGGCTTCCATAATTCTTAAATGTAAGAAGTTTGGAACAACCAGAACTCTTCCCAGAGCTGGCTGCCCCATCAAACTAAGTAATTGGGGGAGAAGGGCCATGGTAAGAGAGGTGATCAAGAACCCAATCCAAAGAACCTGTGTGCAGATGAAAAAAACTTCCAGAAGGTCAACCATTACTGCAGCACTCCAATAATCTGGGCTGTATGGCAGAGTGGCCAGAAAGAAGACTCCTCAGTAAAAGACACACGAAAGCCGCCTGGCGTTTCCAAAAAAAGCACCTAAGCGTCTTGTCTGGGGGGAACCAGGCACTGCTGACACCTACCCAATACCATCCCTACAGTAAAGCATGGTGATGGAAGCATCTTGCTGTGGGGGTGTTTTGTCAGCAGCTGGGACAGGGAGACTGGTCAGGGTTGAGGGAAAGATGAATGGAGCAAAGTACAGGGATATTCTTAATGAAAACCTGATCCAGAGTGCTCTGGACCTCAGACTGGGACAAAGGTTCACCTTCCAACAAGACAGTGACCCTAAGCACACAGCCAAGACAACACTGGAGTGGCTTAGAGACAACTCCATAAATGTCCTTGAGTGGCCCAACCAAAGCCCTGACTTACACCCAATCGAACATCTCTGGAGAGACCTGAAAATGGCTGTCCACCGGCGGTCCCCATCCAACCTGACAGAGCGTGAGAGGATCTGCAGACAAGAATGGCAGAAAATTCCAAAATCCAGGTGTTCAAACCTAATGGCACCATACCCAAGAAGACTGGAGGCTGTTATTGCCACCAAAGGTGCTTCAACTAAGTCCTGAGTAAAGGGTCTGAATACCTATGTCAATACAATATTTTAGTCTTTGCCTTTCGATAAATTAGTAAAGTTACTAACATTCTGTTTTCACTTTGTCATTATGGGGTATTGAGTGCCGAATGATGGGGAAAAAAGCGGCATTTTTTTTTTTTTAGCACAAGGCTTCAACATAACAAAATGTGAAAAAATTGAAAGGGTCTGAAGACTTTCTGAATGCATTGTGTATATATATATATATATATATATATATATATATATATATTATTATTATTATTTTATTTTTTTATTTGATACTTCTTTTCTTGGTACTGGAGCTACGTTATCAGCATCCCCTTTAGGCTGTACTCAAGCACTGCAGTCGATGCTGAAATTGGTCTGTTATTCGTCCAGTTTCTTATTCAGCAGTGTCAGATTGGGTATGTGGACCCACTGGGCCGTACCGCCTTGATGGTATGGCAGCTGGCCAACAGGACACACATCACAGTCTATAGTTTGTATAGTGTACCTGTGGTAAATCAGACAGTAGCAAGACCAGCTCGGCTGGGACTAGGCAGCAGGCAGGCGCCAGGCGTGGTGTAGTAGGACAGGCATGGAACACAGCACAGCACAACTTCAACTCAACACGGCACTTGACCAGGATAGCACAGGATACAGGTTACAGGTAGCAGGAACGGGGAACACTGGGAACTGGAAAATACTTAGGAGACCATATGCATAGACATACTAGGATAACGAAAACAAGGCTCAGGCAAGGCAGGAAGGGGCAGAGCCCTTCTTATAGTCCAGGGTGCTCTGGGAGCATTCGACTCAATCTCACACCTGTGTGCGCTCTGGCGCCAAGGCTGGACTGAGCTCGCGAGCGTATCCTGGTGGTCACTGTGGAACAGGATGGCCGCATGTGCAGACATCTCTGGAGAGACGGGCGTCGACCAGATGGAAGGAGTTCGTGGTCAGCGACCGCAGACGTTACGGTATCCCCCCTCTTACGCCCCCTCCTCCAAGGACCAGAACGAGAGAGAAACTTCTTAATGAGGGTAGGAGCATTGAGATTCTCTTCTGGCTCCCAGGACCTCTCTTCTGGACCAAACCCCCTCCAATCTACTAAATAAAAGGTTCTTCCTCTTACTTTTTTGGTGTCCAGGATCTCCTGAACCTCAAATATCTCAGAAGAACCGCTGGGGGCAACTGCAGGGCTAGGAGTCATAGAGTAGCAGTTCTGGACCGCAGGTTTCAGGAGGGAGACATGGAAGGAGTTATGGATCTTGAGGGTAGGAGGCAGCCAAAGCTTGTAGGAGACAGGGTTGATTTGTTGCAAAATCTCGAAGGGTCCAAGGAACCTGGGAGCAAACTTGTATGATGGCACCCTCAGCTGGATATTCCTAGAGGACAGCCAGACCTTAGTACCTGGAAGAAACTGGGGAGGCTCTTGTCTTCTT
Source organism: Rhinoderma darwinii (assembly GCF_050947455.1). NCBI lineage: Eukaryota > Metazoa > Chordata > Amphibia > Anura > Rhinodermatidae > Rhinoderma > Rhinoderma darwinii. The sequence continues at coordinate 272,725,566 of NC_134687.1, read as the reverse complement.
GTGTCTGCCTTTTTCATGCGGTCGACGGCCAGCAGAATAGAAAATCGGGTCTGCTGCCAGGTTTATAGAAAGTCACTGAATGCAGAGTCAGCTGCAGGCACCTGGGACATAGTGGAAACAGGGAGAGGTATTCGAAGGTGTTGGCCATAGACAATGAAGAATGGACTCTTAGTGGTGGACTCACTAGTGTGGTTGTTGTAGGAGAACTCTGCCCAAGGAAGCAGCTGCACCCAGTCATCATGCTGCCTGGAGATAAAGTATCGTAGATAGTTCTCCATAATCTGATTTATTCTCTCGACTTGACCATTGGACTGGGGATGGTAGGCAGAAGAAAAGTCCAAATTCACACCGAGGAATACGCAGAGGGCTCTCCAGAACTTTGAGGTGAACTGAACCCCCAGATCTGACACAATATGCATAGGCAAGCCGTGCAGACAGAAGATGTGTTGGACGAAGAGATTGGCCAGTCGAGAACAGGACGATAGACCGGTCAGAGGAACGAATTAAGCCATATTGGAGAATTGGTCCACCACCACCCAGACCGTACTGCAGCCAGCAGAGAGAGGCAGGTCCGTGACAAATTCCATAGCAATATGCATCGGGCACAAGCAGCGGCTGGAGCAGGCCCGCTGGTTTGGAGTGGGGGAGACAAAGTCCATGATGTCTTTGGGCAGTGGGGGCCACCAGAACTGATGAGCGATCAAGTTTCGGGTCTTACGGACACCCACGTGCCCTGCCAGTTTGGAACTGTGTCCCCAGCAGAGGATTCTTCTTCTGTCTGCCAGACACATAAAAGTCCTCCCCGGGGAAATGTCTCTAACTTGCAGAGGGTTGACAGGGATGATGCAGGACGGATTAATGATATTCTGTGGAGACTCCATAGTGTCCTCTGTCTCGAACGACCTGTACAAGGCATCGGCCCTCACATTCCGGTCGGCCGGACCGTAGTGGAGCTCAAACTGGAACCAGCAAAGAACAATGACCACCTGGCCTGACGGGGATAAGTGAGGTTCTTTTGGTCCGTAAATATCAAGATGGGATGAACTGCACCCTCTAATAGATGTCTCCACTCCTCCAGGGCCAATTTGATAGCCAGTAACTCCCGATCCCCAATCGAGTAGTTGCGTTCTGCAGAAGAGAAGAGCTTGGAGTAATAGCCACATACCATTGACTTGCCCTTGGAACCTCCCTGGAACAGGAGTGCACCAGCACCGACAGAGGAGGCGTCCACCTTCAATGAGAACTGTCGAGAAACATCTGGATGATGGAGGATAGAGGCTGACGTGAAGGCACTCTTCAGGCTATTAAATGCGGCTTCCGCCTCTGGAGTCCACACCTTGGTGTTCATGCCTTTTTTGGTGAGGTTAGAAATAGGAGATGTCGGTGAGGAAAAGTTTGGAATGAACGGTCTGTAGAAATTGGCGAATACCAAGAAGCGCTGTATGGCCCTCAAGCCTTGGGGGTGTGGCCATTCCAGGAAGGCCTTTACCCTTTCAGGATCCATCTTGAGACCTTGATTTGAGATGATGTAGCCCAGGAAGGGTAAAGCATCTCTCTCAAACACGCACTTCTCCAACTTGGCGTACAGACGATTCTCCCTTAACCGTAGCAAAACTTGACGGACATGTCTCCGATGAGTCATTGGATCTGGAGAAAAAAATCAAGATGTCATCAAGATAGACTACAACAGAAACATAGAGGAGGTCACGGAAGATGTCATTAACGAACTCCTGGAAGATCGTGGGAGCATTACACAGACCGAAGAGCATTAGTAGATATTCATAGAGTCCGTCTTGGGTGTTAAATGCCGTCTTCCATTCGTCAACCTGGGGGAATCCGGATTAGGTTGTAAGCCCCACACAGGTCTAGTTTTGAAAAAATCTTGGCTCCACGTATGCGATAAAACAGTTCAGAAATCAATGGCAACGGATACCTATTTTTTACCATGATCTGGTTGAGACCCCGGTAGTCGATGCAAGGACGCAGAGAACCATCCTTTTTCTTGGAGAAGAAGAACCCGTCCAGGGTGCTCTGGGAGCAATCCGCTCAATCTCACACCTGTGTGCGCTCTGGCTCCAAGGCTGGACTGAGCTCACGAACGTACCCTGGTGGTCACTGTGGAACAGGACGGCCACATGTGCAGACATCTCTGGAGAGAAGGGTGTCGACCAGATGGAAGGAGTTCGTGGTCAGCGACCACAGACGTTACAAGCAGTTTCTTATTTGCATTTTCAGTAATTTTGTTTTTTTTATGAACATATTAAAGGGAAAACTTATATTAAAAATAAAATATGTTGCACTGAGCTGGCCAGAGGTGTAAGCAACTTAAAATAACCTAAAACATAAAGAGCTGGCACAAAAATGGCAATCAAAGTGAGCACTACAAAGAGTGATTTAAAGGATTAAATGACTTTGGGCCACTGATCTCACACTGCCAACATACAGAGAATGTCCTGCATCAAAATGAGCCGATTTTTGCCGAAATTCATTTGTAATACATTTTTTTCCGTAGCACAGAAGGTTTTACCAGAAAAACACAACGCAATATTTATTGCCCAGATTCTGCAGTTTTTAGAAATATCCCACATGTGGTCCTAGTGTGGTAATGGACTGAAACAGGCCTCAGAAGCAAAGGAGCACCTAGTAGATTTTGGGGCCTCCTTTTTTTATAGAATATATTTTAGGTACCAAACAGTGAAAACCCACCAATTGTGACCCCATTTTGAAAACGACACTGCTCGAAATGTTTAATTTTTACAAGGAATAAAGGAGAAAAAGGACCCAAAGAATTGTAAAGCAATTTCTCCCGATTACAGCAATGCCCCATATGTGGTAATAAACTGCTGTTTGGACCCTCGGCAGTGCTCCGAATGAAGGAGTGCCATTTGAATTTTGTAGTGCAGATTTTGCTGGAATGGTTTTCGGTTCCATGTCGCGTTTGCAACGCCCTGGAGGGACCAAAACAGCGGAAACCACCAAAAAGTGACCCCATTTTGAAAACTACACCCCTCAAGGAATTTTTTAGGGGTATAGTTAGCATTCTGACCTCACAGTTGTTTTGCAGAATTTAGTGGAATTAAGCCGTGAAAAGTAAAATCGGAAAAAACTTAGAAATTGTAAATTTTTACAAGGAATAAAGGAGAAAAAGAACCACAATATTTGTAAACCAATTTCTCCCAAATACAGCAATACCCCCATATGTGGTTATCTGCTGTTTGGATGCACAGCAGGGCTTAGAAGGGAAGGAGCGCTATTTGGCTTTTGGAGCTCAAATGTAACTAGAAAGGTTTTCGGGTGTCATGTCGCATTTGCAAAGCCCCTGAGGGAGCAAAACAGTGGAAAAACCCCAAAAGCGACCCAATTTGGTAAACTACACCCCTTAACCCCTTCAGGGCTGAGCCTGTTTTGGCCTTCAGGACGAAGCCGATTTTTTTCAAATCTGACGTGTTACTTTATGTGGTAATAACTTGCTTTTACCTATCCAAGTGATTCTGAAATTGTTTTCTCGTGACATATTGTACTTTGTTAGTGAAAAAATGTGGTCGATAAATTCAATATTTATTTGTAAAAAACAAGATTTAGAGAAAACGTGCAAAAATTAGCATTTTTCTAAATTTAAATGTATCTGCTGGTAAAACAGACAGTAATACCACACAATAGTTACTAGTTAACATTCCCCATATGTCTACTTAATGTTTGCATAATTTTTTGAACATTCTTTTATTTTTCTAGGACGTTACAAAGCTTAGAACTTTAGCAGCAATTTATCATATTTTCAAGAAAATTTCAAAAGGCTATTTTTTCATGAACCAGTTCAGTTCTGAAGTGGCTTTGAGGGCCTTCTATATTAGAAAGTCCCCATAAATCACCCCATTTTGATAACTGCACCCCTTAAAGTATTCATAACAGCATTCAGAAAGTGTTTTAACCCTTTAGGCGTTTCACAGGAATTAAAGCAAAGTAGAGGTGAAATTTACAAATTTATTTTTTTTTGCAAATATTAATTTTTTTTCTGTACCACAGAAGGTTTTACCCAAAAAATGCAACTCAATATTTATTGCACAGATTCTGCAGTTTTTAGAAATATCCCACATTTGGCTCTAGCGTGCTGATCGACTGAAAAACAGGCAAATGAGCACCTATTGGATTTTGGGGCCTCCTTTTTCTTAGAATATATTTTAGGCACCATGTCAGGTTTAAAGAGGTATTGTGGTGCCAAAACAGTAAAGACTCCCCAAAAGTGGCCACATTTTAGAAACTACACCCTCAAGGAATTTATCTAGGGGTATGCTTAGCATTTTTAACCCACAGTTTTTTTGCTAAATTTATTTGAATTAGTATGTGAAGATGAAAATCTACTTTTTTTCTGAAAAAAACGTAGAAATTTTGAATTTTTACAAGAAATAAAGGAGAAAAAAAATACCCCAACATATGTAAAGCAATTTCTCCCGATTATAGCAATACCCCATATGTGGTAATAAACTGCTGTTTGGACCCACAGCAGGGCTCAGAAGGAGCACCATTTTGATTTTGGATATCTGATTTTGCTGGAACAGATTTCAGTGCCGTGTCGCGTTTGCAATTCACTGGAGGGACCAAAATAGTGGAAACCCTCCAAAAGTGACCCCATTTTAGAAACTTCACCCCTCAAGGAATTTTTCTAGGGGTAAAGTTAGCATTTTGACCCCACAGTTGTTTTGCTGAATTCATTGGAATTAGTCTGTAAAGGTGAAAATCTACTTTTTTCTGAAAAAACTTAGACATTTTTCATTTTTACAAGGATAAAAGGAGAAAAAGCACCCCAACATTTGTAAAACAATTTCTCCAAATTACGGAAATATTCCATATGTGGTAATAAACTGCTGTTTAGACCCACAGTGCAGCTTAGAAGGGAAGGAGCGCTATTTGGCATTTGGAGCTCAAATTTTGCTGAAATGGTTTTCGGGTGCGGTGTCGAATTTGCAAAGCCCCTGAGATGCCAAAAACAATGGAAACCACACAAAAGTGACCCCATTTGGGGAACTACACCACTTAACCCCTTTAGGACGCAGCCTGTTTTGGCCTTGTGGCACAGCCGATTTTTTCAAATCTGACGTGTCAATTTATGTGGTAATAACTCCGGAATGCTTTTACCTATCCAAGCGATTCTGAGATTGTTTTCTCGTGACATATTGTACTTTATGTTAGTGAAAAAATTTGGTCGATAAATTCAATATTTATTTGTGAAAAACTTCAAATTTTAGCAAAACTTTGCAAACATTACAATTTTTCTAAATTTAAATGTGTTTGCTTGTAAAACAGATAGTAATACCACACAAAATAGTTACTAGTTAACATCCCCCATATGTCTACTTTATGTTTGCATCATTTTTTTTCACGTACTTTTATTTTTCTAGGACATTACAAGGCTTAGAACTTTAGCAGCAATTTCTCATATTTTCAAGAAAATGTCAATAGGCCATTTTTTTCAGGGACCAGTTCAGTTCTGAAGTGGTTTTGAGGGCCTTATATATTAGAAAGTCCCCATAAATCACCCCATTTTGAAAACGGCACCCCTCAAAGTATTCAAAACCACATTCAGAAAGTATTTTAACCCTTTAGGCGTTTCACAGGAATTAAGGCAAAGTAGAGGTGAAATTTACAAATTTCATTTTTTTTGCCGCAATTCATTTGTAATAAAAAAAAAATCTGTAACACAGAAGGTTTTACCAGAGAAACGCAACTCAATATTTATTGCCCAGATTCTGCAGATTTTAGAAATACCCAACATGTGGCCCTAGAGTCCTAATGGACTGAAGCACCGGCCTCAGAAGCAAAGGAGCAGCTAGGGGATTTTGGGGACTCCTTTTTTTAGGAATATATTTTAGGCACCATGTCAGGTTTGAGGAGGTCTTGTGGTACCTAAAGAGTCGAAACCCCCCAAAAGTGACCCCATTTTGGAAACTACACCCCTCAAGGCATATTTATAGGGGTATAGTTAACATTTTGACCCCACAGTTTTTTTTGCAGAATTTAGTGGAATTAGTCTATGAAGATGAAAATCACCTATTTTTCTGTGGAAACATAGAATTTTTTCATTTTTATAAGGAATAAAGGAGAAAAAGCACCCCAACATTTGTAAAGCAATTTCTCCCGATTACGGCAATACCCCATATGTGGTCGTAAACTGATGTTTGGACCCACAGCAGGGCTCAGAAGGGAGGGAGCGCCTTTTGGATTTTGGAGCGCAGATTTTGCTGGATTGGTTTTTAGTGCCATGTCCAGTTTGCACTTTTAAAAGTGTTGATGTACTCATTTTAAAAGTACTCATTTTAAAAGTGTTGATGTAAATAGTTATTTGGATTTTAAGAGTGCGCACTACACGCCTTGGTTGAAGAATGTCCCGTTTGGCCAATATCGTAGAATAAGGAAGAATTGTTCTGATGATCTTCGTTTTAATAGAGAGCGTGAGATCCTTAATAAAAGGTTTGTAGAAAAAGGTTTCCCTAGGAGCTTGATTAAGGGTGCAGAACTAAGAGCTAGGGGTATGACACAACTTGAATGCATTCAAACAATAGCACCTACCAATACTGACGGTAAAAAAAGTAAAATCCAGTGAGCATAATGTAAATTTTATTACGTCCTTTAATAAAGGTAGTAAACACATTAGGTCTATCATTATGAGACATTGGCACATTCTGACAAGTGATCCTTTTTTAAAATCGATACTTCCTGTGAAACCGCTAATAACGTTCCGAAGAGCTAAAACATTGAGGAACTTAATAGCTCCTAGTAAACGACATAATAATAAAAAGAAGGTTTCGGATCTATTAATAGCGAAAAATGGTTCATTCTCCTGTGGTCATAATAGATGCCTGTGTTGTGACAATATCTCTAATAAATCTATGGAATTTTCCTCACTAAAAACTAGTGAAAAATTTCCTATTTAAAATCATCTAGACTGTGGTAGCACCTATGTAGTCTATTTATTACACTGTACATGTAATCTACAATATGTGGGCCGGACCACCCAAACATTAAGAAATCGTGTTAATAAACATCGATTCAATGTCAGGCAGGGTTTCCTTAAACATAGCGTGTCACGCCATTGTGCGCTTAAAGAGGCTCTGTCACCAGATTTTGCAACCCCTATCTGCTATTGCAGCAGATAGGCGCTGCAATGTAGATTACAGTAACGTTTTTATTTTTAAAAAACGAGCATTTTTGGCCAAGTTATGACCATTTTTGTAGTTATGCAAATGAGGCTTGCAAAAGTCCAAGTGGGTGTGTTTAAAAGTAAAAGTCCAAGTGGGTGTGTATTATGTGCGTACATCGGGGCGTTTTTAATACTTTCACTAGCTGGGCGCTGTGAAGAGAAGTAACATCCTCTTCTCTTCAGAACGCCCAGCTTCTGACAGTGCAGATCTGTGACGTCACTCACAGGTCCTGCATCGTGACGGCCACATCGGCACCAGAGGCTACAGTTGATTCTGCAGCAGCATCAGCGTTTGCAGGTAAGTCAATCTTACCTGCAAACGCTGATGCTGCTGCAGAATCAACTGTAGCCTCTGGTGCCGATGTGGCCGTCACGATGCAGGACCTGTGAGTGACGTCACAGATCTGCACTGTCAGAAGCTGGGCGTTCTGAAGAGAAGAGGATGATACTTCTCTTCACAGCGCCCAGCTAGTGAAAGTATTAAAAACGCCCCGATGTACGCACATAATACACACCCACTTGGACTTTTACTTTTAAACACACCCACTTGGACTTTTGCAAGCCTCATTTGCATAACTACAAAAATGGTCATAACTTGCCCAAAAATGCTCGTTTTTTAAAAATAAAAACGTTACTGTAATCTACATTGCAGCGCCTATCTGCTGCAATAGCAGATAGGGGTTGCAAAATCTGGTGACAGAGCCTCTTTAAACATGAGTGTAATTTTGAAAATATAGTTGTGACCCCAATTGAACAGATCCCAGTGGATGTGCCTAATAGGTTCAATAGGCTTAAACAAAGAGAAAATTTCTGGATTTTTAAACTTGAGACTTTATATCCTAGTGGCCTGAATGACCTTACTGAAACGTCATTAGAATAAAAAATTGTTTTGCATATCACATAGAAAACGTTATTTATTTACATATCATTCATATATATGGATGGTTTGTTTACATATATTCTGGTCCTCTCTTTTTTATATATATTCTGATCCTTTTGTAATTTTAGATACAAATACAAAAGATAGAAATCCTACTATGAATATATTATTTCCGATGTAAGTGTGTTTGTTTTTATATTATAATTAGAATTAACTACAATTTCTTATTTTTGTTTACTTACATTTTGTAGTACTTCTGTTCTCGTATCGCCCCCTTGTATGTGTTGCTCTGGTAATCTTGTAAGCTTTGCGTTCCATTTGCGGCTCACGACCCACGTGATGGTGTTGGGTCAGCTTGCGTTCCATTATGCGGCTCAGTCCCAAATCGGCCACCGTACATTTTGCGTTACCTAGTTACCTAGGGACGCTTGTTTAGCTATTGCGGTAATCATTTACTTTTTAACAAACTGTGTGAATTATTTCCTCCCTGCCTTAACTGTTCATCTTCAGTCTGCAAGATGTGAGTACCCCCCCTTTTTTATATTAATTTTACATGTATTTTATGATAATTCCCTCATTTAAATAATTTTGTATCAAATTGGTTTATGCAGTATATACTTTTAAACAAACAAAATTTCTGTCTTAAAACAGTTTTCAACATTATTTATTTATGGTAATATTTATGTATGTTCTTTTATACTGTATTGAGCATGCTTTGTTTTGTTTTTGAAAAAACGCTTACATAATGTGTTCTGTCTGACCCTTGACCCGCCCGTGTTGGCGGTTCTTTTCTCCCTTCTTTTTTGTGTTGAAAGCTAATTAGTCCTCATTTCCTTTTTGTATTTAAACGTGCGTGTATCGCACCATGTGTATTGGCCTGATGAAGACGCCGGACCGGCGTTGAAACGCGTAGCCCTGTCTCTTGCAAATAAATAAGTTTATTTAAACTCTCTTCTACCTTGACATCATTAATAGCAGCGCCGTTGGTGCCTTTTGTTTCACTGCATTCAGTTGGTCTACGAGGATCAGCAGAGGCTGATCCTCATAGGCTGACATATATGGCAGACCCGGGGGCCGTTGTCTGGCCCCCGGGTGCCATCACAAGCATCAGAAGCCCCCACGATTGCATGGGGGCTGCTGATGCGCTACAAACCCGCTACATGCGGAGATCGCAATCGAGCCCCGCATGTAACGGGTTAATTGCCAAAATCCAAAATCTGCGGCGATGAGCCGCTGATCGGCAACACTGGAGTGTCAGCTGTCGGGGACAGCTGATCTGCAAGTTCCCGATGCACACTGATCGCCGAATTTAAGGGGTTAATTCGCCGAAACCAGCGGCAAAGGACCGCTGGTCGGCAAGAGTGGAGTGTCAGCTGTCGGCGACAGCTGACCTCCCGGTTCCCGGTGCACACTGTCGCCGACAGTGTGCACCGGGAAAAACTCAGTAACTGTACGTCCTTGTGAGCTAAGACACTGGCAGCAGGGACGTACAGTTGCGTCCTGGTGCGCCTAGGGGTTAACTATATAGGGGTATAGTGAGCATTTAGACCCCACAGGTCTTTTGCAGAATTTATTAGAATTAGGCCGTGAAAATGAATATTAACATTATTTCCAATAAAATGTTAAATTTTTTCAATTTCTCAAAGGATAAAGGAGGAAAAAGCACCCCAACATTTCTCTCGAGTATAGCAATACCCAACATGTGGTCAAAAATATTTTTTTCCGGAGTGATCCATTTTTTTATTTTTATTTTTCGTTTTTCCCTCCCCACATTCCAAGAGCCATAACGTTTTTATTTTTCCATCAATAGAGTGGTGTGGGGGCTTATTTTTTTGCAGGACGAGCTGTAGTTTTTATTAGTATAATTTTTTGGTATATACAACTTTTTGAGAACTTTTTAATACATTTTTTTGGTAGAGCCAAGGTGACCAAAAAACTGCGATTTTGCAGTTTTAAACTCTTTATTTTTCACGGCATTCACCGTGCGGGTAAAATAATAGTTTGGAATTTTACAGACACAGCGATACCAATTTTTTGTGTTTTTCTTATTTTTTGACATTACTTTAGAGAAAAAATGAGAAAAGTGTTTCTTTTTGGACTTTAAATATTTATTAAATTTTTTATTTTTTTTTCACTAATAATAACTATTTACTTTTGTTTTTACACATTAGTCCCTCTAGGGGACTTGAACCAGCAATCAGTAGATAGCTGGTACATTACACTGCAATACTAATGTATTGCATTATATTGTCATTTTTACATGCTCCTGTAACAGTGCTATCAGGGCTGGCCTTAGGGGTGTGCGACCTGTTTGTTTCAAAAGGGATTCCGCTTCAGGAGTTTCCCCTGATGTCACTGTCAAATATATATGGACAGGGACATCAAGGAGCGCTCCAGGAGCGCAATCCCCGGCCACACGGGGATTCTGCTCCTTCGGGGAGCTACAGTGGCGCTATCTACAGAAGTGGGGTGCTATCTACAAGGTGGCTGTTTGGCACTCCCTACCAGGGGCCTGTGTGGCGCTCCCTACCAGGGGGCTGTGTGGCACTCCCTACCAGGGGGCTGTGTGGTGCTCCCTACCAGGGGGCTGTATGGCGCTCTCTACAGGGGGCTGTGTGGTGCTAACTACAAGGGGGCTGTGTGGCGCTATCTACAACGTGGCTGTGTGGCGCTATCTACAAGGTGGCTGTGTGGCGCTACCTACAAGGGGGCTGTGTGGCGCTACCTACAAGGGGGCTGTGTGGTGCTACTTACAAGGGGGTTCTGTGGCGCTACCTACAAGGGGGCTCTGTGGCGCTACCTACAAGGGGGCTCTGTGGCGCTACCTACAAGGGGCTGTGTGGTGCTACCTACAAGGGACTGTGTGGCGCTACCTACAGGGGGAAACTGTGAGTGGTGGGCTAATGGTTATTTGACTGGGAGTGGTGGGCTGATGGTCATTTTACTGTGAGTGGGGGGCTGATGGTCATTTTACTGTGAGTGGGGGGCTGATAGTCATTTTACTGTGAGCTTCAACAGCTTAAGAAAAAACACAAAATAAAAGGTCAAACAACACTGTCCATTCCTGAAGGAATTTTGAGGCAGATTTTTTTTTGCCTTACAAAAAACATGTGTAAACATACCCTACGAGTGCACTGTCTACAAGGGGGAGGTGGGGTGGCTGTATGGCACGATCTACAAGGAGGAGGTGGGGTATTATGGCACTGTCTACAGTGAGGCTGTATGGCAAAATCTACAGGGGGCACTATACTGTGTGGGGGCCACTAAGCGGATATTATACTGTGTAGGGGTACTACAGGGGGCATAATGCTGTGGGCACAATTAGAGAACAAAATACTGTGTCCTTGAAGGGGTTGTAATATATTATATTATTATTATACTATAGGGGGGCACTAAAGGGGCATTATAATTTCTTTATGGGGAATTTTTTTTTAATGATGGGGTAGGGCGCCAAAAGATAATTTCGCGCAGGGCGCCTTCTATCCTAAAGCCGGCCCTGAGTGCGATCGCTGTTCCTGTCCATTACTCCGGGGTGTCAGCTGTAATACACAGCTTACACCCGCAGCGTATGGTGAGGGCTCAGTGCGTGAGCCCGCTCCATACGTCACCCCCCACACCATGACATGCTATTAAGTCGTGGTGCGCAAAGGGGTTAATGCGCAGCAGATGGCGCAGAGTGAAAATTACAATTTGCCGTTTTAGTGCACTATATGTTATGCCCAGTTTGTGCCACTGAAGACAAATACCTCATAAAATATTAACCGTGTTCTCCCGGGTATGGCGATGCCATATCTGTGGACATAAACTGCTGTTTGGGTACGCTGCAGGGCTCAGAAGGGAAGGAGCGCCATTTGGCTTTTGGAGCGCAGATTTTGCTTGGCAGTTGTTCTGTTTGTGGTTTTGCTGGTATTTCAGTTTATAATGTGTAAGCTGTGCGGGGTACATCAGGGTATAATAAGAGGGTATAATAATGGGGTAAGTAAATAATAATCCGCAGATATGTGGCCAGTGTTGCACTGATAAATGGTGCCCAATTTTATCTGCTTTTGGAACACTGCACATTTTGCATCACCATTGATTTCAATAGTGACGGATCCGATGCAAATGGTTTCCGTTTGTCACTGTTGTGTAAGGGTTCCGTCGTTTTGACGGAATGAATAACGCTGTCGACTACGGTATTGATTCCGTCAAAACGACGGAAACCTTAAAAAACGGTGACAAACGGAAACCATTTGCACTGTCACCATTGAAATGAATGGTGATGCAAACGGAAACCTATGGTTTCCGTTTGTTTCAGTTTGGATTCCATTCATGGGTTCCCCTAATGGGAAGCTCAGACGGAACCCATGAACTGAGTCCTAACACAGATGTGAATAAAGCCTAAGTTTCATATTTAGAAGCCATCATACCAAGATTCCAGTCTTTTTTAAAGAACATTGTAGGTCTAACCACACACACGTAAAGAACTTCACAAACACATTTCCTGTATATTCTGTGTGACATTTATAGAAAGATGTAAACAGCAAAATAAACCTGCACAAAAGTAGAGCAGCTCTTCAAATGAGTAGATAACATCAGATATAAAAAACAGCTCTGCTGGCTTCTATGAATGTGCTTATACAGCAAATTGCACTTTTTACGAGCTTTGTCTGCCATGATGAATGATGCCCGCTGATTTGTGTCACACTGTCATTCCTTTTAAGTCAGTATTAGGCCCTCTTCTCAAAGTATCATTTCAATATTTGAAGATACTAAGCTCTGTAAAGTAGAGGAGGATACTATAATATTACAGGGGGATTTGGGGAAGCTGGAGATGTGGGCAGAGAAAAGGCAAATGAAGTTTAATGTGGATAAATGTCAGGTTATGCACTTGGAAACAAATTCTACAATTATGTATTAAAGCTCCTCCAATTCCAATTTCTCCTATCACCGACTCTAATTAATAGGACCCGTGCACGATACTCACTTGGCATCATATGTTTGCCACGTATCGTTCAGCATACACTACTCTCTTTCCACGCCCAATATCAGATCAAGTGGGAGATGGAAAGGAGTTGCTGAGTTGGTTTCCATCTTGAGAACATAAAATAAGTGCTAGTGGAAAATTACAGTATTTAAAACGGTGTTTCTCATATTCTTTTTTATCTGTGGTGTTCCTCATATTTTTTTTACAAGACAAAGAAGTAATTTTTAAGCATAACATAGCTGCTTTTTCAAGAATTATTATGACAAGGTATAGAAAAAATAATTATAAGACTTGTTATTAAATATTGCATTTTACACTTATTCTAGTAAAATAATATTGTATATTACTAAGTATATGAGGCTTTGACCCCTTTCCGCCGCAGCCATTTTTTGTGTATTAATTTTAGTTTTTTTCCTCCCAGCATTCCAAAAGTCATAATTCTTTTATTTTTCTGCAGATATATCCGTATGAGGGCTTGTTTTTGTTGGACGAGTTGTAGTTTTTCACGCCACCTATAATTGAACTTTATTATGGGTTGGAATTCTAAAAACACGGCAATTCCTCCATTGTCTTTTGGGTTTAGTTTTTATGGTGTTTTTATTTGTCTTACTACTTCTATAAAGAATTAAATAATTGTTTAAAAAAAATGTGTTTTGTGTCATCATATTCTGAGACCCATAATTTTCCATCTATTGAGCTGTGTGAGAACTTGTTTTCTTGCAGGATAACATTAAATTTTTTTATTGGTACCCTCCTGGGGTACATACGATTTTTTGAACACTTTTTTTATAAAAATTTTTGTGGGAGGCGAAGTGGCCAAAAAACAGCAATTTTTGCATTCTGATTTAGTAGGTTAAATAATGTTTTATTGTAATATTTCTCACTTTTAGGGATGTGGCGATACCAATTAGTTGGACTATAGGACGTATTGGACCATAAGAAACATAATTTGAAGCATAAAAGAGGAGAAAAGGTTTTTTTTTCGACTGTACATTTCCTATGGGTAATCTTCAGGCGATATGATACAAATACAGTGTCCCAATATAATGCCAGCCACAGTGATACAATATATTGGCAGCTATAGTGCCCTCTCCTGAACTCACTAGACATCAGAGGTGCGGAAAGGCAAGTGTTAACCCCCTCCCGCACCTTGACAACTGCACGTCGATGTGTGCAGTAAGATCGTGCACCTCGACGTGCAGTTACGTCAATGCTTTGACAGTTAACCGCCGCACGGCGCTACACCGCAGTGGCGGTTAACTGTGAAGGGTGTCTGCCCTGCATTCCCCGTTGCCGATCAGCGGCCCATTGCTGCTGATTCCGGCAGTTAACCCCTTAATTGCGGCGTTCGATTGCGATCTCCACAATTAAAGTGTTCAGCGTAGATCGGCAGCCCCCACGTGAAATCACGGGAGCTGGCGAAGGTACCCATGGCAGCTTCCGGGCTGCCATGTACAGAAGCCTATGAGGACGTGGTCGTAGGCTTCCTGTCAGTGTGACTGTCAAGTCACAATGACAGTTCTAATGCATTACACTACGTAGGTAGTGTAATGTATTCCAGCAGTGATCAGAGAGGCAAGTCTAAATTAGTCTTTTATTATAGGAAAAAAATTAACACGTAAAAAAAAGTAAACATATTTGGTATCACCGCGTTCGTAACGACCCCAACTATAAAACTATAATATTATTTTTCCCTCACGGGGAACACCGCAAATAAATTAAATGAAAAACAATGCCAGAATCACAATTTTTTGGTCACCACCCCTCCCAAAATATACAATAAAAAGTGATCAAAAAGTCGCATGTACGCCAAAATAGTACCAATACAAACTACAACCCGTCCCGCAAATAACAGGCCCTTACACAGCTTTTTTGACTGAAAAATGAAAAAGTTATGGCTCTCAGAATATGGTGACACAAAAAATAATTTATTTTCTAAATAAGTTATTTTATTGCGCAAACACTGCAAAATGTAAAAAAAACTATATACATACGGTATCGCCGTAATCGTATCGACTAGTGAGAAAACCTTTAAATACCTATGGATATCGCTCCCAATGAAGTGTGTACATTCACACAAATGTGTCCGTATTGCGTGCGCAAAAAACGGAGCGCATTTCCTGAATTTCATGTCTGTGTGCTATCAATGTGCATTGCTTATGGCATCCGTGTGCTTTGCGTGTAGCATCCGTTTTTCACATCTGTGCAGGCACTTCTTTCATTTTTTTATTTCTCTGAATTTCTTAGCAACTGATGCGTGAAACACGGCCAGCACACGGATGTCGTCCGTGTGCTGTCCGTTTTTTTCACGCACCCATACACTTCAGTGGGCGACCACGTCCGCAAAAACACAGAAATATAGGACATGCAGTGAGTTTCACGCAACGGACACTCGCTGTGTGAAAACTCACGCATGTCTAAATAGCCCCATTGAAATGCATGGGTCCGTGTGCTGACAGTTATTTCAGAGGACTCCACACAGACATGAAGCATGCTCATCTGAATGAGCCCTAAAAATGTAAATACTTATTAAAAATTATTTTTACTAAGTTACACAACACACACTGATTAATCTTTTTAATTAAAAAAAAATGTTGCCGTTCAAAGGTTTACTTAGCATTTAAACGGTTAAACCATGGCAGTATCACGTGAAAAGGAAAGTCTCGACTGTTACATAGTTTATAAGGTTGAAAAAAGACCCAGGTCCATCAAGTCCAACCTATAATCGTACCGTGTTAATCCAGAGGAAGGCAAACCCCCATGAGGTTAATGTAAATTTCCCCATTAGGGGAAAATTTCCTCCCTGACTCCAACTATGGCAATCAGAATAAATCCCTGGATCAATCTTCATAATTTAGTACTCATAACCTGTAATATTATATTTTTCAAGAAAGGCGTCAAGGCCCTTCTTGAACTCGTTCAAAGAATCAACCATCGCAACATCCTGTGGCGGAGAGTTCCATAGTCTCACCGCTCTCACAGTAAAGACGTAGAGGATGCCCCCTTGTCCTTGTTACAGGCCTAGGTGTAAAAAGATCATTAGAAAGATCTCTGTACTGTCCAATTATATATTTGCACATTGTAATTAGATCGCCCCTAAGACGTATTTTTTCTAAACTGAATAGCCCCAAGTTTGATAACCTCTCTTGGTACTGCAATCCGCCCATTCCCTTAATTACCTTGTTCGCCCTTCTTTGTACCTTTTCTAGTTCAGCCATGTCCTTCTTATACACCGGTGCCCAAAATTGTACACAATATTCCATATGTGGTCTGACTAGTGATTCGTAGAGAGGCAAAACTATGTTCTTGTCTTGAGCATCTATGCCTCTTTTGATGCATCCCATGATTTTATTTGCCTTGGCGGCAGCTGCCTGGCACTGGTTGCTAAAGGTAAATGTACTGTCCACCAAAATCCCCAAATCTTTTTCAGTGGTAGTTTTACCCAGTGTTTTACCATTTACTGCATAATTGTAAAATGTCTTTCCTCGACCCAAGTGCATAACCTGACCGTTATCCTCATTAAACTTAATTTGCCATTTCTCTGCCCAAACCTCCAGCTACCCCAAATCCCTCTGTCTTATTACATTATCCTCCCCTGTGTTGATTACTTTACAGAACTTAGTATCATCTGCAAATAGAGAAATTATACTCTGTAAACACTCTACAAGGTCATTAATAAACATATTAAAAAGAAGAGGGCCCAATACTGACCTTTGTGGAACCCCACTGGTAACTGTGACCCACTCTGATGATGTACTATTAATAACCACCCTCTGCTTTCTTTCACTGAGCTAGCTGTTAACCCAATTACACATATTTTCCCCCAGACCCAGCATTTTCATTTTATATACCAAACTTTTATGCGGCACAGTATCAAACGTCTTTGAAAAGTCTAGATACACCACATCCACAGCTTACCCAGGTCCAGTCTAGAACTTACCTCCTCGTAGAAGCTGATCAGATTAGTTTGACAGGACTAATCCCTCATAAACCCATGCTGATGCTGCGTTGACAGTTTATTTGCATTGAGATACTCGAGAATAGCATCTCTTAGAAAACCCTCAAATATTTTGTCCTTGTGTAATAATATGGAGCAGTGTTACCCTACCATCTGGAAAGGGTCATCAGTTGTTTAACCAGGAGCTGCTGGCCAAGTGCAAGTGTGTGGTTACATACAGGGCCGCCATCAGGGGGGTATTAGGGGTAGTGGTGTGAGGGGCCCGGCCAAACCTAATTGAAAGGGGGGCCCGGCAACTGCCTCGACATTCTTTTGGTAGGAAAAAACGGGCCCCTGCAATGGGGCCCGTTTTTTTCACCAAAAGAATGTCGTGAGCTGCTGCTGCTGCGGGCCCCCTCCCCTCGTCATGGGGGGCCGTCAAACCGTCCGCCCGCGCGCGCGCACCCGATCGCGCGCACAAGGAAACTCCCGCGCGTGCGCACTCGCGAGCGCGCATCCACGAACGCCCGCACTGGAGACCGCACCCGCGCGCACCCGCGCGCACCCGCGATCGACCGCGCGCGCACCCGCGAACGAAGCGAGCGGCCGCGCGCGCACCCGCGAACGAAGCGCGCGCAGCCGCGGACACACATGGACAAAACTTACCTGGAGCCTGGCTGGAGGTGAAGGACTGGACGTCTGGACGTCTGGACCGAAGACCTCCCCTGGAAGACATCGCCGGAAGAGGACTGGAGTGGGAGCAGCTCTTCTGACACAGTGAGTAAATTATCTCAAAGTGCTGATCATGTATGGCCCTGTTCACACAGTATTTTGCAGGCAAAAAAAAATCTGCCTCAAAATTCCTTAAAGAATTTTGAGGCAGATTTTGACCTGCCCACACTATCTTGCCGCGTTTTTTTGCTGCGTTTTTTGCTCGCGGCGATTGAGGACAGCAGACAAAAAACGCAGCGAAAAATGCATTTTCTGCTTCCCATTGATTTCGATGGGAGGTCAGAGGCGGAACCGCGGCAAGAAAGGACGTGCTGCTTTTTCTTTTTTCCGCAACTGGCTCCCATTGATTTCAGATTAAATCAATGGGAGGCGGTTTTGGAAGTTGTTTGGTGCTGATTCTGACGCAGTGTCCGAGTCAATATCAAGGCCCAAAAACTCTGTGAACTGGGCCTTATTGTTAGAGCTTATTCAGACGAACGTGTAATACGTCCGTGCAACGTGCGTGATTTTCACGCGCCTCGCACGGACCTGTGTTACTCTATGGGGTCGTGCAGACTGTCAGTGATTTTCACGCAGCGTGAGTCCGTTTGTCCGCTGCGTAAAACTCACGACATGTCCTATATTGGTGCATTGTTCGCGCATCACGCACCCATTGAAGTCAATGGGTGCGTGAAAATCACGGCCAGCACTTCCGCAGCCGTATAAACTATGAATGAAAACAGAAAAGCACCACGAGCTACAAACATACAAACAGAGTGTCATAATGATGGCGGCTGCGCGAAAATCACGCAGCCACGCATCATACGCTGCTGACACACGGAGCTGTTATGGACCTTTTGCATGGACAAAACGCCACGTTTTTTGCGCGTGCAAAAAGCACACGCTTGTGTGAATCCGGCCTTAGGGTAGGAACACACTAGGCATGAACACTGCGGATTTTATGCAACACATTTTATTGTGGAAAATCCGCAGCGTATCACAGTCGCAGCAGAGTGGGTGAGATTTTAACAAGTCTCATCCACACGCTGCAAAAATAATGGACCTGCCGTGTGGCTTTTGGCTTTTTAAGCCGCAGCGTGTCAATGTATTCTGTGGAATCGCTGCTCCTCTGTTGCGGAAATGCTGCGGTTCTGCCGCAAAAATCACACAAGAGAAGAAAAAAAAGGTACTTTTTTAAATTGATAAAGTTTAGACTTGCCCCGGCCGTAGTCCTGGTGACGCGATCCTCTATTCTTAACGCAGCTCGGCCTCCTGTCATGACGTTTCATCCCATGTGACTGCTGCAGCGGTCACATGGTCTACAGCGTCATCCCAGGAGGCGGGGCTACGTTCAGAAGAGAGAGATGCGTCACCAGGACTACGGCCGGGGGAAGTCTAAACTTTTTTTTCCCTGCAGGATTCCCGCAGCGGACACGCCTCACGAAACCTGCGCCACTATTTGGTGCGGTTTTGCGGGCAGAATTCCCTGCGGCTACCGGGGCGGATAAGCTGTGGAGTTTTACTCAGCATATCCGCCTAGTGTGTCCCTTATGATGTCGCTCCTGGAGCTGCTGCCGCTCTCTAAATAGGCAGTTGGTCCAGTAGAATTTGGAATTATCTTTTTTTGTGAACCAGCTTAAAAAAATACAAAACTTTTGTGTTAGGGCCTGTTCACATCACCGTTCGCTTCCGTTCCGGGGTTCCGTCTGAGGTTTCCGTCGGGTGAACCCCGCAACGGAAAGTGAAAGTGACAGCACAGCTTCCGTTTCAGTCACCATTGATCTCAATGGTGACGGAAACATCGCTAATGGTTTCCGTTCGTCACCATTCCGGCTGGTTTTCGGACGGAATCAATAGCGCAGTCGACTGCGCTAATGGTGATGGAAACGGAAGCTGTGCTATCACTTTCACTTTCCGTTGCAGGGTTCACCCGACAGAAACCTCAGAAGGAACCCCGGAGCGGAAGCGAACGGTGATGTGAACAGGCCCTAACACAAAAGTTTTGTATTTTTTTAAGCTGGTTCACAAAAAAAGATAATTCCAAATTCTACTGGACCAACTGCCTATTTAGAGAGCGGCAGCAGCTCCAGGAGCGACATCATAAGGAACACACTAGGCGGATATGCTGAGTAAAACTACACAGCTTATCCGCCCCGGTAGCCGCAGGGAATTCCGACAGCAAAACCGCACCAAATACTGGCGCAGGTTTCGTGAGGCGTGTCCGCTGCGGGAATCCTGCAGGGAAAAAAAAAGTTTAGACTTGCCCCGGCCGTAGTCCTGGTGACGCATCTCTCTCTTCTGAACGTAGCCCCGCCTCCTGGGATGACGCTGTAGACCATGTGACTGCGGCAGCAGTCACATGGGATGAAACATCATGACAGGAGGCGGGGCTGCGCTAAGAATAGAGGATCGCGTCACCAGGACTACGGCCGGGGCAAGTCTAAACTTTTTTTATAAATTTAAAAAAGTGCCTTTTTTTTTTTTCTCATTTGTGATTTTTGCGGCAGAACCGCAGCATTTCCACAACAGAGGAGCAGCGATTCCACAGAATATACATTGACATGCGACTTAAAAAGCCAAAAAGCCACACTGCAGGTCCATTTTTTTTGCAGCGTGTGGATGAGATTTGTTCTAATCTCATCCCCTCTGCTGCGACTGTGATACGCTGCGGATTTTCCACAATAAAATGTGCTGCATAAAATCCTCAGTGTTCATGCCTAGTGTGTTCCTACCCTAAGGCCGGATTCACACGAGCGTGTGCTTTTTGCGCGCGCAAAAACGTGGCGTTTTGCGCTTGCAAAAGGTCCATAGCAGCTCCGTGTGTCAGCAGCGTATGATGCGCGGCTGCGTGATTTTCGCGCAGCCGCCATCATTATGACACTCTGTTTGTATGTTTGTAGCACGTGGTGCTTTTCTGTTTTCATTCATAGTTTATACGGCTGCGGAAGTGCTGGGCGGGATTTTCACGCACCCATTGACTTCAATGGGTGCGTGATGCTCGAACAATGCACAAATATCGGACATGTCGTGAGTTTTACGCAGCGGACTCGCGCTGCGTGAAAATCACTGACAGTCTGCACGGCCCCATAGAGTAACATAGGTCCGTGCGAGGCGCGTGAAAATCACGCACGTTGCACGGACGTATTACACGTTCGTCTGAATAAGCCCTAATAATAAGGCTCAGTTCACAGAGTTTTTGGCCCTTGATATTGACTCGGACACTGCGTCAGAATCAGCACCAAACAACTTCCAAAACCGCCTCCCATTGATTTAATCTGAAATCAATGGGAGCCAGTCGCGGAAAAAAGAAAAAGCAGCACGTCCTTTCTTGCCGCGGTTCCGCCTCTGACCTGCCATCGAAATCAATGGGAGGCAGAAAATGCATTTTTCGCTGCGTTTTCTGTCTGCTGTCCTCAATCGCCGCAGGCAAAAAACGCGGCAAGATAGTGTGGGCAGGTCAAAATCTGCCTCAAAATTCGGTGCGCGGTTCCAGGCGGTCGCCGGTGCGCATTCGCGGGAGTTTGCGGGTGCGCGTGATCGGTCGCACGGGCGGCGGTGTTTGACGGCCCCCATGCTACCCAGGGCCGCCATCAGGGGGGGTATTAGGGGTACTGATGTGAGAGGCCCGGCCAAACCTAATTGAAAGGGGGGCCCGCAGCTCATGACATTCTTTTGGTGAAAAAAACGGGCCCCATTGCAGGGGCCTGTTTTTTTTCTACCAAAGGCAAGTCGCGGCAGTTTGCCGGGCCCCCCTTTCAATTAGGTTTGGCCGGGCCTCTCACATCAGTACCCCTAATACCCCCCCTGATGGCGGCCCTGGGTACCATGATATAGTACTGGACGGAGTACCGTTAACAGGCGGTGCCACGGTAGGGGGGCCCAGAAAATGTAGCTGTAGGGGGCCCTGAAATTCCTGATGGCGGCCCTGGTTACATAGTACGGTTGAAAAAGACATATGTCCATCAAGTTCAACCAAGGGATGGGAGAAAGGGAAAGGATGAAACATTAATTCTACACATTGACATAGGAGCTGATACTTTTTCGTTCTAGGAAATTATCTAAGCCTTTTATAAAGCCATCTACGGTCCCTGCTGTGACCAGCTCTTGAGTTAGGCTATTCCACAGATTCACCGCTCTCACAGTAAAGAAGGCTTGTCGCTTCTGGAGATTGAACCTTTTTTTCTCCAGACGGAGGGAGTGCCCCCTTGTCTTTTGACGGGATTTTATATGGAACACGTTTTTACTATATTTCTTGCATGGGCCATTCATATATTTATACAAATTAATCATGTTCCCCCATAGTCGTCTTTTTTCAAGGCAAAATAGGTTTAATACTTTTAATTTTTCCTCATAACTGTAGCGTCCACGGCTGCGGACCGTCGGGATTACTAACCCCCCGACGGCTGCAGCCATGGATCTGTGAGCGCTGGCCAAGATCTCCTCCCCAGGAGACGCCAGCGCTCACTTCTGCTCCATTCTGCTGTGTCCTGTAGGGTGCCAGCACGCGCACGTGAAAATAATCATCAATTAACCCATGATCACCCTGTACTATAAAAAATTCTCTGCCCTTTCACTCATTGCCTGAGCGTTGTTGTGTTTACCCGTGTTAGTCTTGCAAATGGTCCCTTAGTGTTATCCTGTTCCCAGTGTTCCTGTACCTGCTACCTGTATCCTGTATCCTGTGCTACCGTTGCTCCTGTGCCTTAGAAAGTTGGAGTCGTGTTGTGCCATCGGTCACGCCTGCTGTGTTACACCACGCCTGGTGTCTGCTGCCAAGGTGCGATCTGAGCCTAGCAGTTACTACTGACTGAACTGCTACAGGTACCCTTGTGCTTGGACTTTAGAGACAATGACGTGGTACACTGTTTGGCCAGCTGCTATCCCGCTACGGCGGTACGGCCCAGTGGGTCCACATACCCGCAAATTGTGACACTCCTGACAAAAATGCATTTTATCTAACCTGCAGCCGCATACTTTTAAAACAACATACATTTTCAAAATGACATTTAGGCTGTCTTATTCTGACTCACAGGCCAGAAGTATGTCATCAAAATACTGCAACAACTGTGTTTCAGCCTTGCAATATTACAGCATACTATACCACTTGCCTGCATATATAAAAACAAAAGTAGCAATTGTAATTCTTTATCCAGCAAAACAGAGAATAATATGTCTGCTAAGTTAATTACTGTAAACCAATAAACTGTGTGTGGGAGTAGGAAACAGTGGGGGTACATACATTTTCAAGACCCCGTGTCTCACAATATCTGTATTTTAATTCATTTGAATTAACTTTAAAACATTACGTCAAATCATATCATATCATATCATAACATAACACATGAATATGTAGCATAGCGTCACACATTCCAGCCAGGGGCGTAGCTAGGGGGGGGGGGGCAAGCGGGGCACGTGCCCCGGGCGCAGTTCAGAGGGGGGCGCCAGCGCCACCTCCTCCTGCACTATAATTGTACCTGTGTCGCAAGGACACAGGTACAATTAGAAGCAATGAATGACCAGGCACGTTCCGTGCCCGGCCATTCAGCGCCTTTCCACGAATGAAGCGACTGGTACCTTTTGTACCAGTGACGCTTCCGTCGATGAAAGGCGCTGACTGACTGGCAGGGAAAGTCATCCTGCCCAGCCAATCAGCGCCTTTCATAGATGCTGTGTTCAACCCCCTGGAGACCTGCGCAGAAGGGGTGGGCTATCTGTAGAGCACTATAGGGGGAGTTATTTGTGGGACACTATATACAGGGGTGGTCTATATGGGGGCACTATCTACAGGGGGCTCTATGGCAGGCACTATCTACAGGGGGCTCTATGGCAGGCACTATCTACAGGGGGCTCTATGGCAGGCACTATCTACAGGGGGCACAGTGTGTGTGTGGGACACGGTGTATGGTGCTATTATAATTAGAGGTGCAGTGTTTGGCGCTATTATATTTAGGGGCGTAGTGTGTGGTATAATGATAACTTTATATTTATTTATAGGTGCAGAAATGTTGGAAAAGTGAGAAGCTGAAGACATGTGAGCGGCAAACTGCAGAAATGGACCGGGAGAATTCATCATAGAGGTCTGGACCAAATGGAGAAAAGGAACTAGAATCTGAGACGTCACCGGTGAGTCACTCAATGTAAATGTTCATTCTGCCTCTAATCAGCATTGTAGTCACTGTATGATCTGCAGCGAGATGATTATGATAGGATTTATTTTTTGTGAAACAGCAACTCCCAGCATATCCTCACCATTGTTCGGGCTATGCTGGGAGCTGAGGTTTTACGCCGTACACACCTATACGGCAGGGGTTGCACTAAATTGAGCTGTATTTGTTCTGGGGCTGTATATATGAGCTTGGTTCTGGTGTTGTGTATAGAACCATATTGCTTGTGAACTGTACAAATAATTTTATGCTCGCGTTACATAAAAAGAAATGACACGTCGATTGGTAGAGAAAACAAACACGGCGAGGGGGAAGGAGATGTCGGCAAAGAGGTTGGGGGGGGGGGGCGCCAAACTGAATCTTTGCCCCGGGTGCTGGAGAACCTAGCTACGCCTCTGTTCCAGCAGTCCATATTTTGTAACTTTTAGCTGACAAACGAAGACAAATTAAGCTTGCTGCAATATTTTACTCTCTCTGCGTACTCGCGGACAACAGCGCATGCTTAAAGATAAGATAAATTTATTTTCACAGAGGAGAGAGACAGGAGGGAGGTCATAATGTGAGCCCTCAATATTAGTTGTCTCCTGTATTTCACAGACCTCACAGAACCCCCCTCTCCTTCCTTTTCAGACCCATGCTTTGCTAGAAGAAGTTAAAACTCCTGATTAAAATTTTTACACAGTACCGCTGTTAAGAAAGAGAGCATGCAATATACAGTAGATCTAAAATCAATGCTATATTGTGGACACTGGTCTCATCAATCCATGCAATACCTGCTGAATGTAAAAGCTTGTACCAGTCTGTTTTTCCTGACTTTTTTTGACGCACATGTTACATCACACATGTTCACACATCACACACATGTCACATCACAACCCCCGTCACTGCATTTTTGACACAGTTTTTCACAGTTTGTTATAAACCTTTTCCATTCACGTTCTTCCAACGTTCCACAAGATCCAACGCCCCATCATTTTTAGCATTCTTTTACAATCACAGCCTCAGCTCCTTTTGCTCTTCTACTATAGTGATGGCCGTGACCCATGCCCCAAGACTATCCCGCATTTTTGTCTCACTTTCTCCTGA
Organism: Rhinoderma darwinii; assembly: GCF_050947455.1. Classification (NCBI taxonomy): domain Eukaryota; kingdom Metazoa; phylum Chordata; class Amphibia; order Anura; family Rhinodermatidae; genus Rhinoderma; species Rhinoderma darwinii. Next base: position 272,700,627 of record NC_134687.1, on the reverse strand, counting down.
CCCCATGGTCGGAGAGCGTAAGGTAATCTCCAGAAAATTTCCCAGCTCCAGACAGATCCGCCTCGTCTGCCCACCGATATCTTAGACCAGCCTTCTTACTAATTTCGGACAGACTGTCTTACCAATACGATATCAAACTCCTTCCTCCAGACATTCTAGCAATCCACAAATACTAAGAGCAAATTCTTCAACACAATCGTCTTTCGTGAACCTCCATTGACTCAAGCAGGAGTTGGTCACATTCATTTCGAACGTCTACAAACCCCTCATCTGCCAGGGTGTAGCTTTTGGTTCATACAGCCTGTGATGTATTTTGGTGATGATTTCTTTAGGGGCCCTGGGAGCGAGCCAATACCAATCTCCTTCACTGTAATTTGTGTAGGTAATTATATTACAACAGTGGCACTTGTGGTATGTGTCAGGGTCGTTCATTGAATACAGGTTGTTCTTTTACAACGGCATTCAGTCCGGATGGTCTGATGCTATACTACTACAGACTTACTTGGTTGTTGTGCTACAACAAAGTCTATATGCCAGATTATTAAATACGTGCTAGAAATCAGTCTGTACTGATTCCTACCTTATGCCAGTCTGACAATGCATACAACTGACGGACCCTCACACACAATATTACAAGCTGGCAGTGTGCTAGAAGCGTATAAATCGTTACTCAATACAACATTCAAAGTTTTCCCCAGTTTTCCATTATCAGGATTTAACCGTAGAAGTCCTTCTGGTACTACAGGATATTACCTATGAATATTCAACCTTTCTGTCACCTATGGACAGTCTTTACCTCGCCCAACACTCAGCTATCTCAGAGCAAACGGGCAGAAGGATAATCTTTGATCCTTAATGATTTCACACAACAGCCAAATAACAAATGACACGCTACAACAGATCAGCACAAGCTTTTCCTCACTGTCCAAGCTGCGCCTGTCACTTTAAAACGTAGACATGTAAATTGCAACTGCGCTCAACCATCCACTACGTCACTGCATTCCAAAGGGGGGTCGGTCATCACCCCTCACAACTTATTCTGGTAATAATCATCTTAACAGGTTCATTGCCGGCAAAAATTCTCTCATTTCTTTCATATCAAAAACTCAAGATTTACACATCTTCAACAACAACTCAAGATAAAGTACGCCCCTGCAATCATTTATCACACAAAAAGTTTTAACATGCGTTTTTGGATCCATCCTTTCATACCACTTCTGGATAAATTTCCCGTTGTCCAGGAAATGTGACGTCATGACAGTTAATTCCAAGGTTTAAGCAATACATATGTGAAAGGTTGTGTAAGAATGAGCTTCCTACCTACTGCATTTTTTTTTATTTCACAGATGCAATGCACCTCCTCTCTGACAGCTATCCACAATTTCCCGGGTTTTGGCACCAAGAACTGTTGAGGAAGTCATGGCTCAAAATAAATTAAACTGAAATTTTGGACGAGTGTTCCAACAGACACTCACTCTGGATATTTATCAAGATCCAGATTATAGGTTATATCGATATATATCGGAGAGAAGTAAGAGACACAGGCATTGCTAGTATGCTCAAAAATACTCCTCTGAGGTTTATTGCCAAAAACAATTACAATAATATCTTTCAAAAGGGGAATAGGCTTGATTTCAGCCAATCATTTACAATATGACAATAACTCTGATTTAGCAAATAGCATACATTGAGAATATTTCATATTGAGTCAATCACAGACATACAATACATTTCAAATGTAATATTATAGTAGCAGACTTGCACCTGCTCAATTTGGCCTCTAAATGAAAAAGTGTGGGAGTGTGGGAGTTTATTTGCGAATATGTATGTGAATAATGAGAGACAAATTAATAAGGAATGTGATAACTTCATGTCGGGGCTTTCAGCCAGACTGCTAACTGTTAACTTATCAAGGTTATAGAAGGAACACTCAGATATTATATATTTCTGAAATAGGGGGGGGGGGGGAGAAGGTCATTGCAGGTGGAATAGAAATGACATCTCTGCATGATCCGGCATCCTGCTTGATAATTCATAATCTAATTTAATACAGAGAATATAAGCAAATGGACCATCCATCACAATCTGTTGGCAGAAAGGGCATGGGATAGAGACACATTTACAATAACAACGTCACTTAAGAAAGGAACTAGAAATCCTAAATCAAGGATTAGGAAAGGAGGCAAAATATTCTCAAAAAGAGCCAGAATTCCCTTCACTAGAAGGATTTGATCTTATTTTTACTTCCACCCTCATCCAAGTTTAGGAGGTACCTTTACATGGGACCGTATGAAGATGCTTCAAATGTGTACCTTAAATGTGCGATACCAAAAACTGAGCATTTTAGCATATGCCATTATTTGAATCCTGGCTCACAAATTTCAGATAAAATCCAACTAGAGAGAGAACAGTAGTGTCATGGCGCAGGGCGTGGACTCACTGGGCCATACTGCGTAGCAGGATAGCAGCTGGCCAAACAGGTACAATGCAATGTCTATAGTTCAGAAAGGGTACCTGAAGCAATGTAGACAGTAGCGGTGGTTTGCTAAGATGAGGCTCCGACAGTAGACAGACACCCGGCAGGGTGCGACACAATGGATGCAGCAGAGGGCACAACACGACTCCAACTCTTGACGGCACAGAGGCACGGTAGCACGGGACACAGTGTACAGGCAGCAGGAACGGGTAACACTGGGAACTGGAAAACACTAGGAGACCATTTGCAATGACAAGCTTTAGGTAACACAACAACGCTCAGGCAAGGATCAAGAAAGGGCAGAGCCCCTTTTATAGTCCTGAATCATTCTGGGCTGATTGCAGTATTCTGCAACTGTGCGCATACTGGCCCTTTAAGGCCGTTCACGCGCGGGCCCTGCGGGAGACAGTGTCCGGACCAGGAAGTGAGTGCCGGCGTCTCTCCGGAGGGAACTCACTCGTACATGGCTGCGGCCGTCAGAGGGTAAGTCAGGACAATGGTCCGCGACCACAGACGTTACAAGTATTTTCTTTCTTTCACCGCCCCACTTAGGAATCCGCTGTAAAACACAAGAGTACAGGGGAGGTTGAAGTTTTTAATCCGAGGATTTAACAGGAATTGAGAAACTGAAATGAAAACTTCTAGATTTCTTCAAGATAAGGAAAGGTGACGATCTCATAGCAGAAGCAGAAAAATGTAAGGTTGTATAATGTCTAATCCATGAAAAAGATTGATATAAATTGACAGAACCAGATAAAGAAGCTATGCTAGAGCAGTTTGTGCAGATGGTGCCATTCCCTAAGGATGGGGGTAGTATAGCAGGCACAGACTATTGAGAAAGTAGTAAAAAGTATTTTGAAAAATAAAAAAGCTACTGCCGCCTGATGTTTCCCATGCCAAATTAATAAAAGTGTTTAGTTATGATGCAAGGACCGTGCAGGTACCAGTCCATGGATTGTTCTAGAGTAGAGGTGGGGAACGTCCGGCCCGCAGGCTGCATAAGGCCCATGGGATGATTTGTTCCGGCCTGACCTCACTCTGACCGCCGCTGCCGCCGTGATTCCGCCCTACTCACTCACATTTAGGAGCCAAGTATGGCGGTGGCAGCGGCAGTCTGAGTGAGGTCAGTGCGTGCCGGCCCAAGAGTGGATCAGTCCGGTCACCTGACCTGAATCAGTGACTTGAGGTCAGGTGACTGGACTGTGCCAGCCCAAGAGTGGACCAGTCCAGTCACCTGGCCTGAGTCAGGGACGTGAGGTCAGGTGACTGTTCTGTGCCAGCCCAAGAGCGGACCGGTCCGGTCACCTGACCTGAGTCAGTGACGTGAGGTCAGGTGACTGGACTGTGCCAGCCCAAGAGCGGACCAGTCCGCCTACCTGACCTGAGTCAGTGATGTGAGGTCAGGTGACTGGATTGTGCCAGACCAAGAGTGGACCAGTCCAGTCACCTGTCCTAATTCAGTGACGTGAAGTCAGGTTACTGAACTGTGCCAGCCCTTGACCTGAGTCAGTGACATTGTCACGAAGGGTTCGTGGACCCACTGGGCCGTACCGCCTTGGCAGGTCAGAGTTTATAGTTCTATAGGGTACCTGTGGCAGCTCGGACAGTAGCTAGGCAGGCTTGGCTGGGACTAGGCAGCAGGTAGACGTCGGGCGTGGAGTAGCAGGACAGGCGTAGAATACAGCACAGCACGGCTCCAGCATAGCACGGCACTAGATAGCACGGGATACAGGAACAGTTACACACTAGGACACCATCGCATAGACAAACTTAGGGTACGACAACAACGCTCAGGCATAGAAGCAAGGGGCTAAACCCCTCTTATAGTTCAGGGACTCATGGGTTCATAGTTCATTAAGGTCTGGTGTGCGCGCTGCTCCTTTAAGAGCGGGCACGAGCGTGCGCGCGCACCCTACGGGATCCGGCTGAGGTGAGTGGAAGCCAGCACTGGCGTCTCCTGAGGAGGAGGCTGGGGCCAGCGCTCATCGACTCGTGGCTCCAGCTGACAGGGAGAGATTAGAGCTGACAGCCCGCAGCCACAGACATGACAGTATCCCCCCTCTTACACCCCCTCTTCTTGGGACCAGAGTGAGAGAGAAACTTCTTCAGAAGAGTAGGAGCATTGAGGTTCTCCTCTGGCTCCCAGGACCTCTCCTCAGGACCAAACCCCCTCCAATCCACCAAATAAAAAGTCTTCCCTCTCACTTTCTTGGTGTCCAAGATCTCCTTAACCTCAAAGGTGTCTGAAGGACCACTGGAGGCAACCGCAGGGCTAGGAGTCTTTGTATAGCAGTTCAGAACCACCAGCTTCAGGAGGGAGACATGGAAGGAGTTGGGGATCTTGAGGCTAGGAGGCAGCCGAAACTTGTAGGCGACAGGGTTGATCTGCTGTAGGATCTCAAAGGGTGTGAGGAACCTGGAAGCAAACTTGCATGATGGCACCCTTAGTCGGATATTCCTAGAAGACAGCAAACCCTTGTGCCAGGGGGAAATTGAGGAGGTTCTCTTCTCCTTGTGTCCGCCTTCCGTTTCATGCGGTCGACTGCCAGTAGGATGGAGGATCGAGTCTGCTGCCAGATCTGCAGGAAGTCTCAAAAAGCGGTGTCAGCCACTGGTACCTCGGAAGTATCGGGCACTGGTAGAGGAATTCGTGGGTGTTGGCCGTAGACAATGAAGAACGATGTATTCCTTGTGGACTCGCTGGTGTGATTAATATATGAGAACTCAGCCCACGGAAGTAGCTGCACCCAGTCATCATGCTGCTTGGAGATGAAGTGGCGTAGGTAGTTCTCCAAGATCTGATTGATCCTCTCGACCTGACCATTGGACTGAGGATGGTAGGCTGAGGAAAAATCCAACTTCACACCGAGGAGTCCGCAGAGGGCTCTCCAGATCTATACTGCGGCAAGCTGTGCAGGCGGAAGACATGTTGGATGAACAGCTTGGCCAGCTGAGGAGCATAAGGAAGACCGGTCAGTGGAACGAAGTGGGCTATCTTAGAAAATCGATCCACCACCACCCAGACAGTACTGCATCCGGCAGAGAGAGGCAGGTCCGTAATAAAGTCCATAGCTATTTGCTGCCAGGGAGCATTGGGCACAGGCAATGGCTGGAGCAGACTAGCAGGTCTGGAGTGAGCGACCTTGCTGGCTGCACATACTGAACAGGAAGAAACAAAGTCCATAATGTCTTTGGGCAGCGTGGGCCACCAGAAAGAATGAGCAATCGGATCCCGGGTCTCACGGACCCCCTCTGACCTGCCAGTCTAGAGGAGTGTCCCCAGAGGAGGATTCTTCCACGATCAGCCAGACGCACAAAAGCCCTCCCTGGAGGAATGTCCCCAACTTGCAGGGGATTGACAGAAACAATGCAAGACGGATCAATAATGTTCTGTGGAATCTCCATGGTGTCTTCAGTCTCGAAAGACCTGGACAAGGCATCGGCCCTTACATTCTTGTCGGCCGAGCGATAATGGAGCTCAAACTGGAACCTGGTATAGAACAGTGACCACCTGGCCTGACGAGGGTTCAGCCCTTGGGCCGTCTGGAGGTAGGTGAGGTTCTTATGGTCCGTAAAAATCAGGATGGGATGAGCTGCGCCCTCTAGTAGATGTCTCCACTCCTCTAGAGCCAATATGATGGCTAGTAACTCCCGATCCCCAATAGAGTAGTTGTGTTCTGTGGAAGAGAAGAGCTTAGAAAAATACCCACATACCATTGACTTGCCCTTAGAGCCTCTCTGAAACAGGAGTGCACCAGCACTGACAGAGGATGCGTCCACCTTCAACGAGAAGAGAGACGTCTGGATGATGGAGGATAGAGGCTGACGTGAAGACACTCTTCAGGCTATTGAATGCGGATTCTGCCTCAGGAGTCCACACCTTGGCGTTCATGCCATCTTAGTGAGGTTAGAGATAGGAGAAGTCAGTGAGGAGAAGTTTGTAATAAACTGTCTGTAGAAATTGGCAAATCCCAGAAAGCGTTGTATGGCCCTCAAGCCTTGAGGACATGGCCATTCCAGGACAGACTTTACCTTTTCAGGATAAATCTCGAGACCTCGATTGAAGACTATGTAGCCCAGGAAGGGTAGAGCATCTTTCTCAAACATGCACTTCTCCAACTTAGCATACACACGATTCTCCCTTAACCGCAGCAAAACTTGACGAACATGTCTCTGATGAGTCACAGGATCTGGAGAAAAAATCAAGATATCATCAAGGTAGACTACTACACAAACATAGAGGAGGTCACGGAAAATGTCATTAACAAACTCCTGGAAGACCGCGGGAGCATTACACAGGCCAAAGGGCATTACTAGATATTCATAGTGTCCATCACGGGTGTTAAATGCAGTCTTCCATTCGTCACCTGGGCAAATTCGGACTAGGTTGTAAGCCCCCCGCAGGTCTAGTTTGGAAAAAATCTTGGCACCACGTATACGATCAAACAGTTCTGAGATCAGTTGTAACGGATATTTATTTTTCACCGTAATCTGGTTGAGACCTCGGTAGTCAATACAAGGACGACAAGAACCATCCTTCTTTTTGACGAAGAAGAACTCGGCTCCTGCCGGGGAGGAAGACTTCTGTTTGAAGCCCCTCTCCAATTTCTCTTTTACATAGGCGGACATGGACAGAGTCTCTGGCAAGGAGAGAGGATATACCCTTCCACGGGGAAGGGATGCACCAAGAAACAGCTCGATAGGGCAGTCATACGCCCGGTGAGGAGTCAATGTCTCCACCTCCCTCTTGCTGAAGACGTCCGAAAATGCAGCATACTGACCCGGAAATCCTGCCATTGACCAAGGCAGCGAAGGCAGAGCCGAACGAATCTGCCCCAGGCATCGGCCTTGACAATCAGGACCACACTGGAGTACCTCTCCAGAATTCCAGTCCAGGACCGGGGCATGTAGACGGAACCAAGGCAGGCCCAGCAACACAGGGTTAACAGTTAGCTAGGACATAGAACGACAGAAGTTCGGAGTGAAGAGCTCCCATTTGGCGCCTCAGCGGCTTGGTTACTGCTATAACTGAGTCTGGCAGAGGTAGTCCATTTACAGATGCAACCGACAGCGGCCTCTCCAGGGGGCTGGTGGGTAAATGAAGAAGATCCACCAGGTCTCTATGGATGAAATTAGCAGCGGATCCAGAGTACAGCTATGCAGAGACCTGATGTGTTCTCTCGCCGGATACTATGGTCACTGGTATGGACAATTTAGACAAAAGTCCTTTCTTACCAAGGTTGTCTCACCTAGCAACCCTAGGTTTCGGGATTTATGAGGACAGAGACGCACAAGATGGCCACCGAGGCCGCTATATAGACAGAGTCCCGAAGTGCGTCTGCGTTGTCTCTCCTGGGTGGATAGCTTACACTGGTCCATCATCACAGACTCCTTAGGAGGATCGGCATCTGAGGACAACAGGGGTTGCTGCAAAGTAGGGATCAGACTAGGAAGGCCTCCCTCCCGACGAACCTCTTGGAGGCGTTCTCGGATCCGCATATCAATCTGGGCTGACAGAAGGATGAGGTCATCCAGGGTAGACGGCAGATCTCGTGCGGCAAGTTCGTCCTTAATCTTAGGAGACAGTACATGCCAGAATGCAGCCACCAGGGCCTCATTGTTTCATAACAGTTCTCCCGCCAGGGTGCGGAAGTGGATGGCATATTCGCTCACTGAGGTGTCTTCTTGGCGTAGGTTAATTAAGGAAGCCGCTGCAGATGAAACCCGTCCAGGCTCCTCAAATACCATGCGAAAAGTCCGGAGGAAGCCCGACGCCCATGGCCTGATCGTACTGTCACGTAGGGTTCGTGGACCCACTGGGCCGTACCGCCTTGGCGGTATGGCAGCTGGCCAACAGGGCGCAGGTCAGAGTCCATAGTTCTATAGGGTACCTGTGGCAGCGCGGACAGTAGCAAGGTAGGCTTGGCTGGGACTAGGCAGCAGGTAGATGTCAGGCATGGAGTAGCAGGACAGGCGTAGAATACAGCACAGCACGGCTCCAGCACAGCACGGCACTAGATAGCATGGGATACAGTAAAAGGAACAGCAACAGGAACAGACTAGGAGACTATAGTATAGACAAACTTAGGGTACGACAACAACACTCAGGCATAGAAGCAAGGGGCTGAACCCCTATATTTCAGGTACTCATGGGTTCATAGCTCATCCCTACGGGATCCGGCTGAGGTGAGTGGAAGTGAGCGCTGGCGTCTCCTGAGGAGAAGGCTGGGGCCAGCGCTCACCGAGTCGTGGCTGTGGCTGTCAGGGGGAGATTGGAGCTGACGGCCCACAGCCACAGACATGACAGTCGTGAGGTCAGGTGACTGGACTGTGCCAGCCCAAGAGTGGACCAGTCCGGTCACCTTACCTGAGTCAGTGACATGAGGTCAGGTGACTGGACTGTGCCAGCCCAAGAGTGGACCAGTCGGGTCACCTGACCTGAGTCAGTGAAGTGAGGTCAGGTGACCGGACTGGTCCACTCCCGGGCCGGCAGTGGCGTAGCTATAGGGGATGCAAAGGTCGCAATTGTGACCAGGCCCCTAAGCCCCCGTTGCCACACAGCTCTGACCATGCTCGTCTCGCTTCCAACTGAATCTACGGCCTTGCTCCAGCATTTACTGTGCCGCGAGCGGCTCGGCACAGGCAGGCGCGATGTAGTGACATTATCGCGCCTGTCTGCGCCGAGTCACTCACAGTACAGTGCAGAGGATGAGAAGGATCCTCCACCCGTTGTGGGAACGGGGATAGGTAAGTTGTTATGTTATTGTTTTAGGTACATTCTATTAGGTACATAGCTATAGGGGCATTATACTGGGTATGGGAATGGGGGCTCATATGGTAGCTGCTGAGGGGGGATTATACTGGGTATGGGACAGCTAAAGGGGGCATTATACTGTATGGGGCAGCTATGGGGGTCATTATACTGTGTGGGGGGCATTATACTGTATGGGACAGCTATCTATGGAGGGCATTATACTGGGTATGGGAGGGGGGGCTCATATGGTAGCTGCTGAGGGGGCATTATTCTGGGTATGGGACAGCTAAGGGGGCATTATACTGTATGGGACAGCTATGGGGGGCATTATACTGTATGGTGCAGCTATGGGGGGCATTGTACTTTATGGGGGCATTATACTGTATGGGGGGCATTATACTGTATGAGGGAATTATACTGTATGTGACAGCTATAAGTGGCAAGATACTGTGGGGGCAGCTATAGGGGCATTATACTGTGGGGCAGCTATGGGGGCATTATACTGTGGTGGTAAGCTACGGGGGCATTATACTGTGTGGGGGGCACCCTTGTTTTAGAGGAAATCCTGCACCCTTCTTGCTACTACTGTAATGAAGAAGGACATATGAAATGGCACTGTCCCCAGCTTTTAAATAGGAATAAGTTCAGAAAGCAACCAGGACTGCAGCAGGCAATAAAGCATCAAGGTTATAATGATTCCAAACAGTATCAACAGTATAATGGTCTTCAAAAGGTTAATCCTGTCTCAGTCACCAATTCTAAGGCAGGGATCATAACTCCCCAGAGACCAGTAGACTATTAGCCTTATACCAGAGTACAGGACAAACCTCTGGGAGGCTGAGGCTTTTGCTACTTCGATTTTCAGAGTGGAAGTGGATGCAGAATTGATGTCTGGGCGGTAAGTTAGGGATTCAGGATTTTTTGGGCTTCCCACAGCAGGTTCAGGTGACTGATGTGGTGCACCCCCTGTCTAGCTTACCTTCCTTGACTCTTTTTCCCTGGGCAAGGACCATATGTCAGGGGGAGGATAGAGGGACTGCTGTGTGAAGACATACTTATTAATACAGTAGCTGCAGTTTCAGTAACAGGAGCATGCTGCAGCCACCGCCTGGGCCTCTTTGGTATGTTTTAAAGGCTCCTGTATCCAAGCGGTACAAAGTCGTCCTGTAATCTTGAGATATCCGGGTTTCAGAGGATTAAACTAAAGGGGTCTTAAAGTTCTTATTGGGTAATCCCACATGTTGACAATACCATCCTGGGCACAGATGAGCTGGGCGCAATGGGAATTGTTGATTTGTATTTTGTGGCAAGATAAAAATGCAAAAAATGTTTCTGTGATCAGAGTATGAAAGTCATAATATTTCTATTGGCGGTATTTTTTTTGTAAATGTTTTTCATGATCCCTTAATAAAATGTATTGAAAATCATGTTGCCTGATTTGTGTATGTAAAAAAACACAAAAAACGGATTGTGATTTAATGTGAACTCAGGTACGAGTGTAACTTCCGTAGTCGCTGACCACAAACTCCTTCCATCCAGTCGACGCCCTTCTCTCAAGAGATGTCTGCACATACAGCCGTCCTGCTCCACAGTGACCACCAGGGTGTGCTCACAAGCTCAGTCCAGACTTGAGAAGCCAGAGCGCACACATGTTGGTAGTTGAGCTGATTGCTTCAGAGCACCCTGGGCTATAAGAATGTCCCAGCCCCATCCTCCCACGCCTGAGCTTTGTTGTGTATTCCTAGTCTTTCTATGTCAGTGTGTTACCTGTACCTGTACCTGTTCCTGTTCCTAGCATTCCATACCTTCCTGGTCGAGCACTGTGCTGTGCCAAAGTCGTATCGTGCTGTATCCACGTCTGACCTGCATCACCTCGCGTGACGTCTGCCTGCTGCCTAGTCCCAGCCGAGCCTGCCCTGCTGATGTCTGAGCTGCCACAGGTACCTATACGAACTATAGACTTTCACTTGCGCCCTGTTGCCTTACCGCCAAGGTGGTACGGCCCAGTGGGTCCACAGACCCTTTGTGACAGTAAGCTCAGACCATGGACCCTGCTGGTCGATCCAAGACCATGACGACGTCACAGGAGATGCGGGCGGATATGCTGGACCTCCGGTCTCGACAGGAACAAGTCCTCCAGGCTTTGAACATTCCCGTACGTCAGCAGGAGGCACGAGCTGCCATTCATCCTACTACACCTCCTAGCAGTCTTGATCCTCAGAATACACCTCCTGGCATTGTCGACCTGCGTTCTTCTCTGCCACTTCCGGACCGCTATGATGGAGACGCAGGTACCTGTCGTGGATTTTTGAACCAGTGCCAGATCCATTTCAGCCTGTATACTAGGACATTTTCATCTGACGGTGCAAGGGTCGCTTTCATCATCTATTTCCTCACTGGCAAGGCTCTTGCATGGGCGAACCATATCTGGGAGAAACAAGCACCAGAGACCCGTGACTTCCAAGCCTTCCTCCGGACTTTTCGCATGGTGTTTGAGGAGCCTGGACGGGTCTCATCTGCAGCGGCTTCCTTGATTAAACTACGCCAAGGAGACATGAGTACGCCATCCACTTCCGCACCCTGGCGGGAGAACTGTTATGGAACAATGAGGCCCTGGTGGCTGCATTCTGGCATGGACTGTCTCCTAAAATTAAGGACGGTCTTGCCGCTCGAGACCTGCCATCTACCCTGGATGACCTCATCTTTCTGTCCGCACGGATTGATATGCGGATCCAAGAACGCCTCCAAGAGGTTCGTCGGGAGGTAGGCCTTCCTAGTCTGGTCCTTACTCTGCAGCAACCCCTGCTGTCCTCAGATGTCGATCCTCCTAAGGAGTCTGTGATGATGGACCAGTGTAAGCTATCCACCCAGGAGAGACAATGCAGACGCACTTCAGGACTCTGTCTATATTGCGGCCTCGGTGGCCATCTTGTGTGCCTGTGTCCCCAAAGATCCCAAAGCCTAGGGTTGCTAGGAGAGGCAACCTTGGGTAAGAAAGGACTTCTGTCTAAATTGTCTATACCGGTGACCATAGTGTCCGGCGAGCGAACGCATCAGGTCTCTGCGTATCTGGACTCTGGATCCACTGCTAATTTCATCTGTAGAGACCTGGTGGATCTTCTTCAATTATCAACCACCCCCCTGTCTATGTGATGGCCTCCTAGTGTGTTACCTGTACCTGTGCCTGTTCTTGTTCCTGTACCTGTTCCAGTTCCTGTTCCTAGCATTCCATACCTTTCTGGTCGAGCACTGTGCTGTGCCAAAGTCGTGTCGTGCTGTATCTGACCTGCTTCAACTCGTGTGACGTCTGCCTGCGGCCTAGTCCCAGCCGAGCCTGCCCTGCTCCTGTCTGAGCTGCCACAGGTACCTATACGAACTATAGACTTTCACCTGCGCCCTGTTGGCCAGCTGCCTTACCGCCAAGGTGGTACAGCCAGTGGGTCCACAGACCTTTCGTGACAACGAGTTTCTGGGGATTAGTTACCACTTTTTCAGTGCCAATATAAAATTCCTGAGGAGGCTGTTCCTTTCATAAGGGAAGCCATCAGAGAATTAGAAAACAGGACTTTGTGGCAACAGTCCTATTTTACCAGTAAAGAAAAGGGATGGTGTTACCCTGATCCGAGTCTTTTTATTGTTCAACTTGACATTGAACTTTCTCCCTTTTATGTCATCACTTTGCCATACCATTTTTCATTTTTATAAATTGCAACATATGTCGATGTTTGAGTTTTCATATGGTGGTTGCCACTGTTAGGCATTCATTTAACGCATCTGTCACCTATAGGCTATAATAGCATCCGTAACCCTAATGGATACGTCATGAAAGCTATTGATAAGCCGATGACACATTCATTTAACAGATGTCTGTGAGGAATGCCAGAAAGTGACATATGTCTCCCATCGGCTATTATGTTTAAAAAAAAATTATACGTTTAACGTAAACCTTTTTTTACTGGACTTTGCGTGAAGAAATATCATAGTCTACTATTATGTTCCATTCCATTTTTTACGGCATACCGGCTGGACATAGGCCAAAAGGACACTGTCTGACAATGGAGCCCTATGAACATGTTTATCGTGTACTTTGGCAGCTTTTTTGAGAACAGGGCATTAGGTGTACACAGGATGATGAACCAACATGTTGTAGGCTTTAGTCCTCTCATTTTATACACCCCACATGCCAATTTGAAACCTTACTAAAGGGCAAAGCATGCAGAGTTTTTTCTCATCTTATGGAAAAATGGATAATTGACTGAAGGCACACTTCTACATAGCGGTGGCCACATGCGGCCAAAACCAAGCCCACGTATGGTGGCGAATGGCTGCACAATTACTGGTAAGTTTTGCGGTCATTCATTACTGCACATGGGCGTGATTTCGGTCACATGTGGGACCATACTGTGAGACTAGGGCCTAGAAACTTGCAGGTCGATATGGGAGACAAATATCATCTAGCATAGGTGAAGTATGCAGGAACAGTTCATGACTTTCAAGTTGGACATGCAAACATTGCACCTTCTCCTTTCAGAGCTGACTATCAGGAAGGAGTCCTTTGTGCCAAGAGAGCTGAATTGGAGGCATGTCATTTAACCGTGTCCTATGCCTTTAAATATACTCAGTGACAGCGCATATGTGGTCTACTCCCTTACTCGGCATCTGAATATCTGGTCACAGAGGGAGATGATCGATTCACAGAATACGTTTCTCAAGCACTTTGAAGTCTTAGCAGACATAGTACAGCATGGGAAATAATTCTCCGATCATTTAAAGGTCAACAAAAGTTGACTACAGATGCTCACATCATAGGCAACACCTATGTGGACAGAGCAGTGAAGGAAGCTGCATTGATAGCTACAGATGCGTATCCTAATGTGATTATTTATGCTCTGAAAAAGGGTTTCTCTCACCCTCTCTGGCTCAGTCTACATTTCTGGTTTAACTCCCAGCACAAGGACATGAACCTATCCATGCTCCATTCTCTAGAGCCTGTAGATGTAGGATCAAGTGAACTTGTATTGTAAGAAAATTGATGACAGGTTGTTACCCTACATTTCCACTCACATGATCAAAAACTTTATCAAGTTTAACCATTTGGTTTGTACACATCCATGTCCTTAGAAAGATTTGCATCCTCAGCTCAGAAATATTTGCCATGAAGTTCCTTGATATGCCTGCAGAACAGTCCTAAAGGAAAGGAAAACCCACACCACAACGAGTACAAGTTGCAGAAGGTCCTTGGCAGTCAATTCAAATTAATTTTTTCAACAGCCAAGCTCCTTTCCCCCAGCCATGAGAGACTTTAGATATGCAGTGGTAGTGGTAGATGTCTTCTCCAAATGTGTTGAAGCAAGAAGACTTCCAGGACTTGCCTATTTTCCAAACACTTCAAACAAAACCTATCGTATAAATACTCAACCAGGAGTACAGATGTTCCTTCATTACCTTACCCCTTATGTCAACATATCCTGAGATGTGTGACGCGAAATGACCAGTTTGAAAAAAAAACTGTTTTCGCGATACTCTGTCACGAGTTATCCATGCTCTTCTCTCCCAACTTTCAATTATCGCAAAGAGGGTCAACCGTTGCAGCCCACGTTGTGCCACACATCAATTTTTAATATTTTAAGCCATGCCTCTAACCCCCTATACACACCTGATTCAGTCCACACAGTATAATTCTCCCATATTGCCTCCCCACAGTATAATGCCCCCATAGAACCCTCACACAGTATGTCACTATTGCTGCCCCCCACACAGTAAAATACCCCTTAGTGCCTCCCACACAGTATAATGCCAAATAGCTGCCTCCGCACAATATAATGCCCCCATAGATAACCCCATACAGTTTAATTTCCACACAGATGCCCTGTACAGTATAATGCCCCATAGTTGTCCCCGTACAGCATAATGGGCCCACAGCTGCCCCATAAAGTATAATGCCCCGCATAGCTGCCTCAATACAGTATAATGCCCACACAAATGCCTCCATACAGCATAATGCTCCATAGTGCCACAATGCCTTTGTAGATAGTGCCACAGTGCTCACTGTAGATAGTGCCCACATACCACGACAGTGCCCACATACCACCACAGTGCCCACATAGATACTTCCATACAGTATAATGCCTATACAGATGCCCTGTGCAGTATAATGCCCCATAGCTGTCCCCATACAGCATAATGGGCCCACAGCTGCACCCAAACAGTATAATGCCCCAATAGCTGCCTCAATACAGTATAATCCCCATAGTGCAACAATGCCCTCGTAGATAGAGCCACAGTGCCCACTGTAGATAGTGTCCACATACCACCACCGTGTTCACATACCACCACAGTTCCCACATAGTGCCACAGTGCCCATATAGATTGTGTCTCACCCCCTTGAAGATGGAGCCACCCTGCCTGTAGATAGCGTTAACTCCCCCCCCCTTTAGATAGCTCCATTGGGGCTCCCTCTATGAGCGGAATCCCCAGCCAGACAATTGGCAATGCTCTTCCCGAGGATTCCTCTCCAGGAGGAGCCCCTGACGTCACTGTTCATTTATGGATAGTGAAGTCAGGGGCTCCTCCAGGAGACGCTCTGGCCGGGAGTCCAACATCTTAAAGCAACTAAAATCACATTCCATAAATGGACGGTGACGTCAGGGGCTCCTCCTGGAGTGGAATCCCTGGCCAGAGCGTTGCTGAAGCCCCTGACGTCACTGTCCATTTATAGGGGCTTTAAGATGTCGGAATCTCCGGCCAGAGCGTCAGCAACGCTCTGGCCGGGGATTCCACTCCTGGAGGAGCCACTGACATTAATGTCCATATATGGACAGTAACGTCAATGGCTTTTCCAAAAAGGAGTACCCGGCCAAAGAGCTTGCACTGTTCTAGTCTGGGACTCCATAGTTTAATGCTGAAGCAGGGAGCTGACGGTTCCCTGCTTCAGCATTTGGTTCAATAGTATCTGCGTCCTGAGGACGCAGATACAGTTGAAACCGGGACATACCACCGGCCGTCCTTGACAGCGGGGCACCGTCCGGGATCTGGATCGGGTGGGAGGTATGCATGCTATATATAGAATACCTATGAAGACATATATAGACAACAATACTAGAAGTGTACATAACCATAGTACAAGTAAAGCACTAACCAATATCAAAAAAATATCTTTATTTGGAAAATATTTAAAAGCATACATAGACCATCACATACAATATAAAACAACACATAAAAAAAATGTGGTAGTGGTATCTAGGAGCAAAAAATGTATCATATTATACATCCATGGAATCAAACAGTGTATTGTCAAGGTATTGACAATACTGTACAAGAATACCTCAACAGTTAACGATATACTAAATATGTACACACTGGACAAAAAATACAAATGACAGTGTCAGAGAGACTGATCCAAGATATAAAAAATATATAAAGTCAGGATCAGATCCATGTCAAATACCAACCCATATTCTGCATGTCTGCCCCTAAATGAGTCAACCACAGACCACACCAAGACACCCCGACGTACAATACCGTTCAAAAGTTTAGGGTCACTTAGAAATTTCCTTATTTTTTAAAGAAAAGCACAGTTTTTTTCAATGAAGATAACATTAAATTAATCAGAAATACACTCTATACATTGTTAATGTGCTAAATGACTATTCTAGCTGCAAACGTCTGGTTTTTAATGCAATATCTACATAGGTGTATAGAGGCCCATTTCCAGCAACCATCACTCCAGTGTTCTAATGGTACATTGTGTTTGCTAACTGTGTTAGAAGGCTAATGGATGATTAGAAAACACTTGAAAACCCTTGTGCAATTATGTTAGCACCGCTGTAAACAGTTTTGCTGTTTAGAGGAGCTATAAAACTGACTGTCCTTTGAGCTAGTTGAGAATCTGGAGCATTAAATTTGTGGGTTCGATTAAACTCTCAAAATGGCTAGAAAAAGAGAGCGTTCATGTGAAACTCGACAGTCTATTCTTGTTCTTAGAAATGAAGGCTATTCCATGCGAGAAATTGCCAAGAAACTGAAGATTTCCTACAACGGTGTGTACTACTCCCTTCAGAGGACAGCACAAACAGGCTCTAACCAGAGTAGAAAGAGAAGTGGGAGGCCCCGCTGCACAACTGAGCAACAAGACAAGTACATTAGAGTCTCTAGTTTGAGAAATAGACGCCTCACAGGTCCTCAACTGGCAGCTTCATTAAATAGTACCCGCAAAACGCCAGTGTCAACGTCTACAGTGAAGAGGCGACACCGGGATGCTGGCCTTCAGGAGAAACTACCAAGGAAGAATGATCGACTAAGGCACATGAAAATACAAAGAATGTACAAATTTTATTAAATACAGACCTTGAACAAGTTAAAAAATGGAAAGGAGGATAAGTCACACAATAAAAAAGACGTCAATTCAATCATAGGCCAGGTATGGTTGTTTTCTCAGTGTGTTATAAGTGAGCATGATATTACAGCAGCAAAAAGGTAAATAGAGTCAAGCCAGACTGTAAAAAGAGGGTCAAACCAGACTATAATGGATATATGGCTGTATATGGTAAAATGGTGGCGGTTCCTAGGTGAGTATAAGGATAATATCCACCGCAACCAATTTACAGAAAGTGTGAAAGAATATAAAGAACCAATTTCAAATACAGTCAAAGGATGACAAACAGAGTTCAATGCAGGCTGCTACAGAGAGACAGAGATTGTTTGGACATACCAGTGGACATTGTGAAATGTGGATGAGACGTCTGCACCCGACGCGCGTTTCGGCACCTGCCTTCGTCCGGGGCACCCGACGCGCGTTTCGGAACCTGCCTTCGTCCGGGGCACCCGACGCGCGTTTCGGCACCTGCCTTCGTCCGGGGCACCCGTATAACACGCTGAGAAAACAACCATACCTGGCCTATGATTGATTTGACGTCTTTTTTATTGTGTGACTTATCCTCCTTTCCATTTTTTAACTTGTTCAATGTCTGTATTTAATAAAATTTGTACATTCTTTGTATTTTCATGTGCCTTAGTCGATCATTCTTCCTTGGTAGTTTCTCATGTTAATCATTGATCGATGCACCAAGTATATTTTGGTCAATACCCAGTATACAATATAGTGCCGTTTACACAGCTAGCAATGGTGTTTTACAGTTTAATGGTGACCTTTTAAGCACTACTTATATTGTATTCCTTTCGTTGGTATTTTTTTGGTTTATATGTTGGCCTTCAGGGCAGATTGGCAAAGAAAAAGCCATAGATGAGACTGGCTAATAAAAGGAAAAGATTAATATGGGCAAAAGCACACAGACTGTTAGGGATCTGCCAGGTACTATGTCTAGGTATACTCCTGGGATTAATCAATCCACACCTGAGGCTAGACCTGTTAGACTGACACCGTCTCCCACCAACCAGGGTGGCAGGCTCAGGAGTGGGAGAGCCTATCGCGGCCTGGTCAGTCGGAGTTAGCTCCGCCCCCTGTCCTTTATTTCTGTTCGGGTACTAATCAGTCTCAACCGGCAGGGATAATACGCTGAGTTCGTACGAAAGGAATCACACCACACAGAGTCTGGTATAAAGCTCCTTACTCAGCACCAGGAGAGGCGTCACTGCTTTATTACACAAATTTGTTCTATATCTCCTTTCTCCTGGGGGTGGGTACATGTTATCACACTTTTATAAAAGCACGTATCACTGTAAGCCTCTTGTTACTTGTGTCATCCTTGGATAGGTTCACCCTTATCTGGTCCTTTAGATATGTCTTCATAGTTCATAGTTCGTTCATACCAGGAAGTGACTTGTTATTTTATTAGTGCGTAGTCCCTGTTCAGGGGCCATCTTGCCACGTATACTTATCTAATCCTACTATTGCTTCATCACAATTATGTACACAACTCTATAGTCTATATTTTATTAAAGAAAGAAAATTATTATAAACATTAACTTCTGTCCACTCCATCCTTCACAGTCCCCCCTTTTATCATTATTTTCTTCATTTCTTAACCTAAGTGTGTCCGTGCTCTGGGAAAGGGGAGTAAAAGGATTTTTTCACCAGTTTGAGACGAGCCTCCTCTATTAGGAGACCCCCCTTTGTAGCTGGACTTAAAGAGTCGGTGCACACCCTACACTATCTATTCATCTTCAGAACAATAGTCTCGATAAAGGGTGGTTGTTTTCATGGATGGAGTTGGTAAAAGTCCTTCAATTTCTGAAGAAAACATAAAAGTGGGAGTTACTTCAGTTATAGTTTTAGTCATTAATTTCTTTATACATGGTAATACACAACAAGCAATAACTGCGAAAAGTACTAGAAAAATTAAGATTACAATCCCAATTTGGGCCAGAATTTTCTGCCATCCGGTTAACCATGAGAAATACTGATCCCATGGGTCTGTGAAACCTGAATTTCGTTTTAATTCCTCGGATAAAGAAACAATCTGTTTGATTGCCATGGTTACTTTGCCGTTTGGTCCTGTGTTATCTGGAATAAAAGTACAACAGGTAGTACCTATCATGGCACAAACGCCTCCTTTTTCTGCTAGTATCATATCAAGGGCCATACGGTTCTGGAAAGTCATAGTAGATGTGGGTCCTAACTGGTCAGCTAGACCTTGTAAAGCGTCCCTAGTATAGTTAACCCTTTTTGCTGTAAGTCAAAGGTAGTAGGTAACCATGACGCACCTATCCTTAATGCAGTAGATGTGTCATCTCCCACTGAGTTTAATTTGTTCATAACTGTTTCTACCTGTATACCATTCAATACTCCTAATCCCGTTCCTACCCCTCCTAATAGCGGGTCATACCATTCTCTTTTTTGTCTATGACAGCTGGGGGATTCAGGGAAGGAAATATTGAAGTGTACATTCTTTTTCTGCTGTTGGGTTACAGCGCTCTTACAAGTGTGTGGGATTCTTTCCAGACTTTGTACTGTTATATGTGGCTTAAAACTATCTCTTAAAATTGTTATCAAAAAAATACAAAATATATTCTATTTCTTATTTCGCTATTATTCATACATAATATCATCCCATCAGTTTCTTTTATTACAATCGTAGAGTTGAGCCTCTCCTTGTTGCATCTTTCATAAGTCTTATTTATCATTTCGTTTCTATTTTTACTGGTTGTATATTTCTGTAGATACTGTAAATCTGGTTCATAACAACAAAACAACAGCCCCGGCGTCTCTTCTTGTATGCTAATGTTGGCTGTTTTGTCTATGTGAAGGTACACAGTCCCTCCATGTGGTCCTTTTTTTCCAAGTCCCTTCGGTTGTAGTCACATTTGTAGTATAACACGGGGCATTGGCCTTACAGGTGTAGTTACCCTGCTTTCTATCCACTGTGGCATTCGCCCACCCTGTCCTGAACTGTTCCAGTGATTCTGTACTGATTACGTGTACAGGAGTAGCAGTTCTGCCTTTTTGTATAAGAGCACACGCAACAACCGCCGCAACAACCGCAAAGATCTTCATTCTTCTGGCTGAAGAACCTTTTTACAATGACTGGCGTGAATCCAGCTTGCCTTTCCTTCGAGCTTCACTGAGGTGCTTGTAACGAGCAAAACTTGGAAAGGACCATCAAACCGTGGCTCAAGGCTCTTCCTCACGTGTCTTTTGACAATGACCCAATCTCCTGGTTCTAGCTTATACGTCCCTTCAACTGAATCAGGACCTGGAATGGAAGCAAAGACTTGTGCATGCACCTTGGTCAATTGTTTGTTCAGCGTTGATACATAATCTGTTAGTCTACCATACTGCATTTGGAGCACCTGTGGAAAATAACATCCTAATCTGGGAGCCGACCCAAATAAGATCTCATATGGGCTGAGACCTGTTCTTTTTGTGGGCGTGTATCTTACTGAGAACAAGGCTAATGGTAGACACTCGGTCCATGGTTTCCCGGTTTCTACCATTGCTTTTTGGATTTTCAATTTGAGAGTCCCATTTAGTCTCTCAACCTTCCCACTGCTTTGTGGATGGTATGGTGTATGTAGGGCTTGACTTATGCCTAGAGCTGACAACACATGGTTCATGATTTCACCCGTAACCTCTGTCGCTCTCGATCATCTCTGGAACTCCATATCTGCACACTACCTCGTTGATCAGTTTCTTTGCTGTGGCTACGGCTGTAGCTTTGGTTACTGGAAATGCTTCTGGCCATCCTGAAAAGAGATCAATACAAACAAGCACATACTCCTAGGTACCAACTTTGGGTAGTTGAATATAGTCTATCTGTAGTCTCTGGAATGGGTAAATTGGTCTGGGTGTGTGCTTCTGTGGTACTTTTACAGTTCTTCCAATATTATGTGTTGCACAGATCATGCATCCTTGTGTAAAACTGCTGGCCATCACACTAAACCCTGGGGCATACCACACCTTGTTTACCAAGTCCATCATTGCCGTTTTTGATCGGTGAGTCGCTCCATGTGTTATTTGGGCCATCATTGGGAACATTGTCTTAGGCAGGCACAGTTTATTCTGGCATTGCCAGAGGCCATCTTTTCGTAGCGTTGCTCCTTGGGCCGTCCACTTGTCTTTTTCTTCTTTTGTTGCTTGTCCTTGAAGTTTTTGCAGTAGTTCCGGGCTTACAGCTGGTCTTGTTTCCTCTGGATCTTTTATCTGACATACGGCTGCTAACACGGGTAGCTTCTGTGCTGCTTGCTTTTGCGGCTTGGTCTGCCAAAGCATTTCCTTTTGTCTCTGGTGAACTCACCTTGGTGTGAGCTTTTAATGTTTACTACTGCTACTTCGAGAGTCATATTTGCTGTCTTTCCTTCTGCATGTTGGCATGCTGCTGCCAGGGCCTTAAGCTCCGCTTCTTGTGCTGAGCGGGACGCTGGTAAGGAGGCTGCTTCTTGGACTACATCTTCGGTGGTTACTGCATATCCTGTAAGAAAAGATCCTTCTACAAAATACCTTGAACCATACACAAAGAGTATTTAGGTCTGGGTTTTGGAGTGGGGTATCTTTTACATGTGCGAACCCCACTGTTTCCTGGGCCATAAGGGCCATACAATCATGTTCATCAGTTTCAGACAAAAATTGTGACCATACTTTACCTACGTCTTCTCCCCCTTGCTCCAAAGGCAGTAAGGTAGCTGGGTTCAATGTAGTACAGCGGTGTAAAGTAACCTGCTCAGAAAAAGAAGTGCACAAATTAATCTCAAATATCTTGCTGTTGACAAGTGCTTTAGCTGTACTTGAGTAAGAATAGCAGTAATATCATGTGGTGCAAAAACTTGGACTGGAAATGCCAGACCAAATCTGAGGCCTTGTTTAACATTGAATTTACAGCAATGATAGCTCTCACACATGATGGGGAACCTCGGGCCACAGGGTCTAGTCTAGCTGAATAATATGCTACCGGGCGCTGCTGTGGTCCATGACTTTGTGTGAGAACTGCAGTGGCATGTCCATTTTGTTCAGTACAGTACAAAGTATATGCTTGCGTAGAGGTACTCCATGGATTGGTGTCACAAGCCGCTACCAAACACAACTCCTCCTCATTCAGCTGATAATCCAGAATACTTTGAGAATCTCACTTTTATCAGGTTCTGCAAATACTTGATTAATACAAAAACAAATAAAAATAAAACATTCCTAAAAACTTTACATCAAATTAACAATGTCCAGACAAGTTTTGTTTTGCCTTCTCCCTCATCTAAATCCATAAAAACTCGTGTGAGTGATGTCACATCGCCTCCTGTGTAACTTTGCTGGAGGGGGATGGTCTCTTACACATAAACCAAAATTGTAAGGAGGGATTGTGTACCTGATCAGTTCCTTCACCCTTCCCCCCTTTGTGGACTCTGCGAGAGTAATGTAGCAGAGTTCAAAACTACATCTCAACATAACACTAATTTAACCCCTTGTAATGTACAACAACCTGAAGCAAAAATAACTTTTTCCTGACATACATTTGATCTTTACAATGACATAACTCATGTGTGAAATCAAAAACAAAACAATTGTAGTTAGTTATTCAATAAAACAGAAAATATTATCTCTGATCACATTAATTACTGCAAACCAATAAACAGTATATAAAAATAGGGAATGGTGGGGGCACATACATTTTCAAAACCCCGTGTCTCACAGTATCTGTAGTTTAATACTTCTGAATTAACATCAAAACACATGAAATCTGATCACATCATAACACATAAATATCGTAACTTTTATAAACAACAGTGCTTGCGCAAAAGAGAAGAAATTTATTTAGGTTTGTAGACATTACTGATATATATATATCTCAGCAGTGCATATTGAAATCCCTTTGTCTCATCAGCCCTGCAGACTGCACCCAGTCAGCCCCCCCTCCTCCTCCTCCCAAACACAGCACACTTTAGAGGGGAGGGAGGGGGGTCACAAACTCATTTCTCACAACTTCTCACAATCTTAACACTTTCAATGCCGGCAATACAACATACGTATCTGCAATCATTCATCACACCATTGTATAGGAATTATCTACGTTAATGTTTAACAGTACAGTCTGACGGCCACC
This sequence comes from Rhinoderma darwinii, assembly GCF_050947455.1. Classification (NCBI taxonomy): domain Eukaryota; kingdom Metazoa; phylum Chordata; class Amphibia; order Anura; family Rhinodermatidae; genus Rhinoderma; species Rhinoderma darwinii. Next base: position 272,676,911 of record NC_134687.1, on the reverse strand, counting down.
ATCTCTATATTATGATGACGTGTTGTTTCATCAGTGAACTAGACTGGAACTTCTGTAAATAGAAAAAACACTACAAATGACAAAATTAACAAGGTGATTATTTCATACTGATTTGGTTGGGCCGGGCGTGGCCACATCCTCCGGAGGGGGCTTATAAAATCCACCTTCTTGTGTGAGTACCGGATATAACGGAACAACAGGTTTAGGTGTACCAAGATGGCCTCCTGGGGCGGGGAGTGGTGCCGAAGGCGTGGCATATATGGGAGGATCGGGGCGTGGAAAGTGACATGATACACAATATTCAACTTGGGGCGGGTTCTGTTGACCACAACTGGGACACTCCCCCGCAGTTAGAATTCCACCGTCGCCATTATAGGGCGGTGGCTGGACACGTTCTTTGTAATACACATATTTGATGATTTTACCCTTTCTGTCTCGTATTTCTTGCTCAGTAAACTTGTCTTTAGTTATGGCTATGGCTGTTCTTTGCCAAGCTAATGCTTCATCTAACTTTCCTTCGTCACTTAATCTTCCCTCTATAAATATGCCACATATGTGCATAACTTTCTTACTATTTTCTACATTCTTCTTGCCTTCTCTTTCTGCTACTACCTGTTTGGCTGTCAGTTCTTTTTTTTTTTTTTTGTTCCCTGCGTTGCCTAAGAGCTGCAGCCCATCTGCCTTCTCTCTTTTTTTTTTTTTAACACATTAAACATACTGTTCTATATCTAACACCGTCCTGAGAATGAAACCTTATTCTCGATGTTTCTGAACACAATTATAACTGACTGTCTGTCTCTGTCGTCTTAATGGTATCAAACTATACCCTGCGACTAATTGTCTCTGTCGTCTTAATGGTATCAAACTATACCCTGCGACTAATTGAATTATTACACTTATACCTGTCGTCTTAATGGTATCAAACTATACCCTGCGACTAATTGATTACACTTATACTTATCACCTATGCCGGCGAGACGCGACTATCTATACTATGATTCTTGGAGCCACACAGCGGGTTAACTCTCTGTCGCTGAGAGTGTGGCCGGGATCGACTCCAAATACCTCGGTATCTTATCACCTGCTCACTCTCCCACACGGATAAGAGCCAATATTCATAAACATAAACTTAACCTTACCGTGTTTTATTTGAAGCTGATCAGACTTCCTGGGAGCGTGGCTGGCGATTCGATGTTGAGGCGTCTGGGGGTCGTCGATCACGGACACGGCTTATCCCTCGAGTGTGGCCCCACGTTGGGCGCCAAAATGTTCGGGTACTAATCAGTCTCAACCGGCAGGGATAATACGCTGAGTTCGTACGAAAGGAATCACACCACACAGAGTCTGGTATAAAGCTCCTTACTCAGCACCAGGAGAGGCGTCACTGCTTTATTACACAAATTTGTTCTATATCTCCTTTCTCCTGGGGGTGGGTACATGTTATCACACTTTTATAAAAGCACGTATCACTGTAAGCCTCTTGTTACTTGTGTCATCCTTGGATAGGTTCACCCTTATCTGGTCCTTTAGATATGTCTTCATAGTTCATAGTTCGTTCATACCAGGAAGTGACTTGTTATTTTATTAGTGCGTAGTCCCTGTTCAGGGGCCATCTTGCCACGTATACTTATCTAATCCTACTATTGCTTCATCACAATTATGTACACAACTCTATAGTCTATATTTTATTAAAGAAAGAAAATTATTATAAACATTAACTTCTGTCCACTCCATCCTTCACATTTCCTGCCGTGTTCTCTTCCTCAGTGCTTGTAATTCTTCTGGATTCCTGGCCCCACTGCTGCTTGCTCCAGCCTGCTTCTGCCGTGCTTCTGCCTTGCTGCAGTTCCGCTTAACCTGCTTTGCTTTGCCCCTGGCTTGCTTCCTTCTCCGTGCTCACGTTGGTATACTCCACTTCATCCTGGTCCTGACTACTCATTCACCGCTCCGTTTCCTCGCGGCGTTCCGTGGGCTACTGCCCCTTCCCTTGCGTGTTCCCTGTTTGTTCTCCCGTGCACTTAGACAGCGTAGGGACCGCCGCCCAGTTGTACCCCGTCGCCTAGGGCGGGTCGTTGCAAGTAGGCAGGGACAGGGCGGTGGGTAGATTAGGGCTCACTTTCCCTTCTCCTCCTTCCTGCCATTACACAGACATTGGACAGTGGAAGATTGGAAAAAAGTGTTATGGACAGACGAATCGAAGTTTGAGGTGTTTGGATCACACAGAAGAACATTTGTGAGACGCAGAACAACTGAAAAGATGCTGGAAGAGTGCCTGACGTCATCTGTCAAGCACGGTGGAAGTAATGTGATGGTCTGGGGTTGCTTTGGTGCTGGTAAAGTGGGAGATTTGTATAGGGTAAAAGGGATTTTGAATAAGGAAGGCTATCACTCCATTTTGCAACGCCATGCCATACCCTGTGGACAGCGCTTGATTGGAGCCAATTTCATCCTACAACAGGACAATAACCCAAAGCACGCCTCCAAATTATGTAAGAACTATTTAGGGAAGAAGCAGGCAGCTGGTATTCTATCTGTAATGGAGTGGCCAGCGCAGTCACCAGATCTCAACCCCATAGAGCTGTTGTGGGAGCAGCTTGACCGTATGGTACGCAAGAAGTGCCCATCAAACCAATCCAACTTGTGGGAGGGCCTTCTGGAAGCATGGGGTGATATTTCTCCCGATTAACTCAGCAAATTAACAGCTAGAATGCCAAAGGTCTCAACTAATTCTGAAGCAGGGAGCTGATAGTTTCCTGCTTCAGAATTAGTGGCTACTCCTTGAGCGGAATCCCCGTTGCCGATGATCAGGACATTGACGGCAGTGGCTCCTCCTGGAGTGGAATCCCCGGCCAGAGTCGGCAACGGGGATTCGCTCAAGGAGTATCCACTGACGTCACTGTCAATATATGGACAGTAACATCAGGGCTTCCCTCTAGGAGGGGAATCCCTGGCCTATGCTCTGGCTGGGGATTTCGTTTCTAGAGTTAGTCTCTATGGCGCTGTCTACAGGGTGGGGGTAGCACTATCTACAGGGGGGTGGCACTATCAACATGGAAACTGTGGCACTATATAGGGGCACTATCTACATGGGCACTGTGGCACTATCGAGAGGGCACTGGCACTTATATATGGGCACTGGCACTAGGGGCAGCATTGGAGGTATTATACTGTATAAGGGCAGCTAGGGGGGCATTATACAGTATGGAGTAGCTATGGGGTCATTATACTGTATGGGGAGGCTATTGAGGCATTATGCTGTAGGGGGGCTTTAAGCTGTATGGGGCAGCTATGGGGCAGCTATTTGGTATTATACTGTGTGGGAGGCACTATGGGAGCATGATACTGTGTGAGCTGAACCGGGTGTGTATGGGTGGGGATTGGGTGGGATTAGAGGTGTGGCTTAAAAAAAAAATTGTCCTTCTTTGTGATACTTGAAAGTTGGGAGCTATGCGTACGTACGTACGTACGTCTGTAAAATCTGACTGTTCAGTGAGCAGATAACAGACACACATCACAGGAAATCTGTGCAGCCCTCCATGCTTACAACAGAAGCAGCCAGGACGCACTCCTCCTCTATGTTCTGTCAGGAAGCAGATTTATCCCCTGAAAAATATGGTATATGATAACTTTGGTAAAAATAGACTCCCATTTGCAGAAAATTGTGTGTTAAAGGAAAAGAAAATTCAGAGCAGGGATGGCATCTCAAATAGCCGGACTGACTTTGGTTCAATCCTAATAATTGGTTCAGTGGCCTATCAGACATCCTGCACATGTAAATACAGATTATTGTTTATAATGTGTTTTATGTCATGTGTCGCATGTTCACAATGGTGGTTAAAAAAAAATTCACCTCTACAAAGTCAAGACAAATAGAGATTAGGATAGAGTAATGATAGAAATCATCAGAGGAGGGAATGATAGGGAAACTTGTTTGGCAGCATAAGATGTACCAGACCAGTTATGGGGGTTCCCGCCCCCTTGGGTGATAGGGGTATTAGCCCCCTCCGTACCCACGATATCGTAGGGGTCACAGCCCCCTTGTACGATAGGGGTAATAGACCCCTTCCCAACGTTGGTCACAGGGGTCCTAGCCCCCTTCTGTTTCCCCCCTTTTGTCAGCCCTTGGGTGTCTGTCTGCTCCCCCCCCCCTTCCTCCTATTTCTGTAGGAGGTTGAAGCATTGTTTGTTACTTATTATTGTATAATGCCTGTTATATCGTTAGTAACCACTAGATGGAGGTAGAGCAGTTGCAGTGAGTTGCTGGACAGATTACACTGGACATGAAAACGTGGGGTTAAAGAGGGAGGAGCTAAATACGGAACAGGGGGGATGAGCAAGTGGAGAGGGGGCAGCCATGTTGAAGGAGAGAGAGAAGGAGCATGAGATATGAGCTCAGAGAAGAGATTTTGAAAGTTAAAGTAAACAGCAAGAAAGAGAGAGCAGCAGGATAAGGAACTCCAGACTGGTGTGAGGAAAAGAAAAACCTAGGAGTCATATCCAGCAGACTGCTATCTGGTACACTGAGCGAGAGACTGGGAGCAACGGTGACCAGGCTGCTGCTATTACACGAGAGAAGCACCCTTGGCTCAACGATCCAAAGAGTGGACTAACTGGACACCGCGCATACTGCCAAGGTGAGCCGTCAGCCGATTACAGAACCCCTGCCAGGCCCGCCGTTATTACCCCGTAGCGTCCGGAGACGCGTAAAGGTCAGAGACTAATATCAGGCGGAGCCATTTTAAGATAAATAGACTGTTACATAGTTTGTGACTGGGCGACCACTGGAGAGCTGAACACCATGTTGCAGAGGCTGCAGAACTTGTTTTTGTCTAGAGATAAGCCTTTCTCCACATGAAAATCGACATGATCCACTTTCGGTTTCTTTTTATAAGTCAATTCTTCCAGCTCTTGCTTCAGGAAATGCAGGCGGACTTTTTGAGCGTGTCTTTTACCCTCATAATGGGCATTTCTGTGAGCTTCAAACTGTAAGACGGCCCCGCACACCCTACAGAAGGTGTCTGTAAAAAGTTCCTTTTTGGTTTTTTCATCCAGTACCATTTCTGTCTGGCAGGGGATGGAGTGGGCACTACTACTAATGTCCCCCCCCGCCATGGATACGCTACAAGTGGTTGCAGTAGAGGGGCTGCTGTTCTGTGTTATACTCTCCACTAGCTGCGGGATGATCGCACCCTCCGACGCCATGTTACAGGCACTGTGTGAGCTCTCCCACTTCCCCCACCCTCAGAGGGACTGACCGCACCGTGGACACCTACGTCACGTTGAACTTATACAGATGCTGATTTCATCTGTTTATACGGTTAATGATTAAGTAAAGATTTATAAAGAAGACCGGAGTAGTGTTGTGTTATCCACGTTTTAGTTCCATCTAACACGTGGCGTCATGAACAGGATGAGTCAACCGGGAGCTTCAGCGGAGCCTGCCATCGATGCCCCAGCCCCGGCACCAGCGCTAGCTCAGCCCCCAATTCTGTTTCCCATGGGAGCAGCCATGATGAACGTACCTAAATATGATGGAAAGAGTCTGATGCTACCGGACTGGGCCGAAAGACTATGGGCCGCGGCTCGGCTCTGCCAAGTGCCATCCCCCCACTAAGCGGACCTCGCACTGAGCCTGCTAGAGGGAGATGCCCGCCAAGTGGTAGTAGTACTTCCAGCCAACCAAAGAGCAACCCTGGGGGATATCCTCGGCAGACTTGAAACCCTATATGGAGACACCACCCCCGTCACCGACCTACGGAAGAAGTTCTATACCCGGGGCCAACGGTAGGACGAGACCGTCCAACAATACTCAGTCGGGCTCCAACGTCTGTGGAAACGGCTTAGCACAAAGGATCAGGAAGGTTGTGCGGCTGTGCCTGACTCAGATAGAGTGCTACAGGACCAATACGTGTCCGGACTGAGAAATAAAGCCCTAAAGAGGAGTCTCAAAGACTATGTGCGGATGAAGTCGGGTGCCGCCTTAGCGAATGTAGTCCTAGAGGCCATAGAGTGGCAACGTGATGAAGATGACACTGGCCGCGTTAATTCGCAACACTCTGCCGAACAAGGGCCGCCGCTACCAGCATGCCCTGCACCGGAGAGTGCGTTCCTCCGAGACTTCGCCGAAGACATGATGGAGTCAATGCAGGAGATGAGAGCAAAGATCGACCGTCTGAAGGCGACAAGACCTAATCAAGAAGACCACCCCCGCCGGAGAAGAACTGAACCGACCGGAAACTTCCGGTGCTGGGAATGTGGCCGACCAGGACACCAGGCGAGAGACTGCCGGGCTCCTAGGATGGAACGGCCTCCTTTAAAATAAATAACACCCACGGATGTGGGCCAAGCGGCGGCGACCTCCAATTCCAATGGCCCGGACGTTCCTTATCACCGTATTGCAGGTAAATCGCTTATACTACAAGCTCAGATGAAAGGGATAGCCGTAAATTCTTTACTAGACACGGGCTCTGAAGTCACGGCGATGACAAGAGAAATATAGGAGAAGCACTTTGCGGGGTCCAAAGAATTGGAGAATCCTTGGCTCACCTTTACAGCCGCCAACAATCTCCCCATACCCGTAAGTGGAATGTTCTGGATAGATATTGAACTGTTCGGAAAACAACTCCCTAAACAGGCCGTGTTGATCGTGCCCAGCTATGCCCGGCCAAGTGTCCCAGTGATCATCGGCATGAACGTACTGCGAGAGCTAGATAGGCTCCTACTGCAAGAGATGGGGACCGTCTACTGGGAGCAGGTTGGCGGGGACACCCGAGTGCATCAGTCCCTACAGAAATTACAGCGGATCTATCGACAGAAAGAGAGAGTAGCCCAGAACGAAGGACAAGTGGGCACCATCTGGTCACCCCGAGGAAAACCTCTTCGGCTGCCTCCTCGACAAGAGATAACGTTACCACTGAAGGTGAAGACTCGCTTCCGATTGAACGACGCTACTGTGCTGGTGGAGCCGCTCCCTGACTCCTCTTCCCCCGCCAGCTGGATGGTGGGAAGGACCATGTGCCAGATTGCGAGGGGATGCTCCACCGTGCGACTCATGAACATGGATAATGTGGTAACTACCATCCCTCCAGCCACCGCCCTAGCGGCAGTACATGCCATTCAGCCACAAGATGTGACCGAATCTGAGCCCAACGGGTCGACCAGAGGACCCGCGTCCACAGAAACGGGAGAGATGCTGACTAGGCTGTGGAAGCAGCTACAGTTGCAAGGAGTGGCTCCAGACCCAGAATCAGAGCGAGCCTTACGAGCACTCCTGCATAGATACCTGACCGCCTTTGCTCTTCACGAGGATGACTATGGCTGCACCGATGCGATCGAACACGCCATACACACCGGGGATGCAGTCCCAGTACGGGAGAGGTACCGGAGTATACCACCTGCGTTATATCAAGAGGTCAAGGACTTGATCCAGAAGATGCTGGAAGGCCAAGTGATCCGAGAAAGTGCGAGCCCATGGGCTGCGCCAATTGTGCTAGTTCGAAAGAAGGATGGCACCCTGCGGTTCTGCATCGACTACCGCCGACTGAATGCATGCACGCATCAGGATGCTTATCCCCTCCCAATGGTAGAAGAGTCCCTCACAGCTCTCTAGCAAGCTCAGTACTTCACTACCCTCGACCTAGCCAGTGGGTACTGGCAAGTCCCTGTTCGAGAAGAAGACAAAGAGAAGACAGCCTTCAGCACCCCGATGGGCCTGTTCGAGTGTAACTGGATGCCGTTCGGAATGAATATCGCTCCAAGTACATTTCAACGGCTGATGGAACACTGTCTGGGCGACATGAACTTTGAGTCTATTATGATTTACCTAGATGACATTGTGGTGTATTCTAGTACCTTCCAAGAGCACCTGAGCCACCTAGAGGCTGTGTTGAGCCGGCTGACACAGTTCGGACTGAAGCTAAAACCCACCAAGTTTCAGATTGCGAGGCAGAAGATAAATTATCTAGGACATATAGTCAGCCCAGAGGGAGTGGCACCTGACCCTAACAAGATCCAAGCGGTCGTGGACTGGCCACTGCCTGGCACATCCACTGAAGTGAGAGCATTCCTGGAGCTGGTAGGGTACTACCACCGATACATCCAAGACTTTGCTAAGATCGCCGGTCCACTCCATGAACTGTTGCGGGGGCAGCCGACAGAACAGCGAGGAAAACAGAGTGTATCAGTGGCCGGCCGATGGGGCCAGAATCAAGAACAGGCTTTCCAGCAGCTGAAGGAACGACTGACCTCGGCGCCCATCCTGGCGTTCGCTGACTATTCTCTGCCGTTCCAGCTATATACTGATGCTAGTCTGCAAGGCCTAGGAGCGGTGCGGTTATAGAAGAAGGACGGAGTGGAAAGAGTGATCGCCTACGCTAGCCGTAGCCTGAGGCCCTCGAAGCATAATCCTCTGAACTATAGTTCTTTCCGACTTGAACTCTTGGCTGTGGTCTGGGCCGTCACTGAGAGATTCGCAGAGTATCTAACGGGTAGCCGAATCGAGATTTACACCGACAACAATCCACTGGCTTATCTGCACACCGCAAAACTGGGTGCATTAGAACAGCAGTGGGTGGCACGCCTTGCCCGATTCGATTACATCATCCGCTACAAGCCTGGTCGCAAAAATGGCAATGCAGATGCCTTGTCCAGAAACCCGACAACTGACCCCATCGGGGATCACAATGAAGAAGTAGAAGAGGTAGAGATTTCGCCACTATGAATGGCTAGCAGGGACACACGATTAGAGGCCAGAAGTGGAGAGCCCGGAATGGGCGAGTTATACAGTCGCCCAGAGTGGCAAGAGAAACAGCGGGCTGACCGGGACCTGAGACGGTTACATGGATGGCTCCGAGCAAGACGGCGGCCCACCGAGGCCGAACTTATGCAGCTTACCCCGAGGGGATACCAGACTGCCAAACAACAAGAGCGGCTGGCCATTCGTGATGGGGTTATCTATTGCCACCTCTGGGTGACAAAAGAACAGCGAGTCATATGGCAGTTGGTGTTACCGGCCAGAGAAGTAGACGCCGTCTGTCGAACCCAGCATTAGGTAGGAGGACATTTCTGTGCTGTAAAGACAGAGGCTCTGATCCGAGGTTATTTCTGCAGCCCCCAATTGAGTGATCCGGTGAAACGGGTATGCCGAACTTGCGCCAGTTGTGCCATCCACAAAGGATTAGAACAGACCACCGTGCCACAAACTATACAGACAGGGGAGCCCTTCGAACTATTGACTATGGATTTCCTTACCATCCAAGAAGTAACCTCTGGATACAAGCATGCCCTAGTGTACATGGACCATTTCTCCAAATATGCAGTTGTCATCCCCACCAGGGATCAGACCGCACTCACAACGGCGAAACTGATCTGGACGCACATAATCCGGCCCTATGGGTGCCCACGGAGACTGTTAACCGACCAGGGCCCGAACTTCGAGTCACAACTGAAGTCATGAACAACACCCTATAACCTCAGGGCAACGGGGCATGTGAACGCTTTAACCGGACTGTTTTGGGCATGCTGAGAACCTTAGATGACGATCACCAAGAGCGGTGGCCTGAACATGTGGAAGATCTGGTGTGGGTGTATAATAGCACCATACACAGTACTACGGGACACACACCCTGCCAGCTCATGTTTAGCCAAATGGGACGCTTACCCATGGCTCTGATCATGGAACAGCCCGAAGAAAATAGTGTCCGTACTCCTTCCCAGTGGATAGTAGAGCACCGACGCAGGATCCAGCGGGCTCGGGATCGAGTCCAAGAAGCGACGGAACAAGAGCAGACCCCAGTGAATAGCCGCCCCATAGAACCCTTCCATCCAGGGGACCGAGTGCTGGTCCGTAACAAACAAGCCCAACGAGCTAGTAAATTGGAACCCCGATGGGAGAAAATACCTTATGTGGACATCCGGAGATCAGATAACCAGCCCGCGGTATATGAGTTACAACGAGAAGATGGGAACGGCCGGGTGCGGAAGCTGCACCGAAACATGCTGCGGCCCTGCTCATTCCCCATGGAGCCAACAAGAGAAGTGGTATTGGACACACCACCTGATACCAACCTTGCTGAAGCTGATACTGAATGGTAGGTAGTGGCCCCAGTAGTATATGCCCCATCATTGGCAACAGGCGAGGAAGGTCAGGAAGAGCCCACGGTCTCTGGAGAAGTGCCAAGTCGTTACCCCCGTAGAGAGAACAGAGGAACTCTACTTGCCCGGTACATAGACTTTGATTGTAGTGTCGGGGACTGCACTAATTCCACAAGGGAGGAGGGGTTCCAGCCCCCATGCTGTGGAAGGGGTCCCACTCCCCACATATACCAGACCAGTTATGGGGGTTCCCGCCCCCTTGGGTGATAGGGGTATTAGCCCCCTCCGTACCCACGATATCGTAGGGGTCACAGCCCCCTTGTACAATAGGGGTAATAGACCCCTTCCCAACGTCGGTCACAGGGGTCCCAGCCCCCTTCTGTTTCCCCCCTTTTGTCAGCCCTTGGGTGTCTGTCTACTCCCCCCCCCCCTTCCTCCTATTTCTGTAGGAGGTTGAAGCATTGTTTGTTACTCATTATTGTATAATGCCTGTTATATCGTTAGTGACCACTAGATGGTGCTAGAGCAGTTGTAGTGAGTTGCTGGACAGATTACACTGGACATGAAAACGTGGGGTTAAAGAGGGAGGAGCTAAATACGGAACAGGGGGGATGAGCAAGTGGAGAGGGGGCAGCCATGTTGAAGGAGAGAGAGAAGGAGCATGAGATATGAGCTCAGAGAAGATATTTTGAAAGTTAAAGTAAACAGCAAGAAAGAGAGAGCAGCAGGATAAGGAACTCCAGACTGGTGTGAGGAAAAGAAGAACCTAGGAGTCATATCCAGCAGACTGCTATCTGGTACACTGAGCGAGAAACTGGGAACAACGGTGACCAGGCTGCTGCTATTACACGAGAGAAGCACCCTTGGCTCAACGATCCAAAGAGTGGACTAACTGGACACCGCACATACTGCCAAGGTGAGCCGTCAGCCGATTACAGAACCCCTGCCAGGCCCGCCGCTATTACCCCGTAGCGTCCGGAGACGCGTAAAGGACAGAGACTAATATCAGGCGGAGTCATTGAAAGATAAATAGACTGTTGAACTTATACTGATGCTGATTTCATCTGTTTATACGGTTATTGATTAAGTAAAGATTTATAAAGAAGACCGGAGTAGTGTTATGGTGTCCACGTTTTAGTTCCATCTAACATGTATATTAATGTCTGTCTCATTAAATCCTTGTTACATGACTAGGCATATCAGTCAAACCAGAGATACCCATCTGTCAGCTACCTATATCGGTGGCGCTAGACAGTTTTCTTTCCTCATGAGGAATGCTTATTTGTATACTTTTTCCCAGGGAGCATTGCCTGTAAGACTCCATACACCAGCTGGATATCTGCAAGGGGAACCAGTTCCCTGAGAGCTGCATCAAACCCATCTCACCCAGTCAACCGGTACCTTGCTCTTCACGGATAAGGAGCAAAAACTGACAGCTGTCTACAAATTGGTTTGACTGATATCCCTAGTAATGTTTCAAGGTCTCCATATAAGGTCCCTTTCACATCATGTTCAGGTGACTCGGTCTCCTGTGTGTCTTTTTAAATCAAAAGAAGGATCAGATCGTGGCATGAGGGAGAAGGAAAACATTAAGGAATGTTTCCTTTTTGACTTGTGCCACAGTCTGGTCTAAAAACAGAGGAGAACTGATCTCCCATATATGATGTAATAAAATCTGGCGATACACTTGAGATAAAAGTCAGCCGTTCTCAGGAAACCATCGTTTGTAAAAAATATACGGGAGCCATGGCCGATTGTAGATTTCTGTATGCCAAAAATGCGATCAGCTAGGTTGGAAAATTTTGGCCATAGTTGGCCAAAACTACATGTGTATGGCATGATCAGCTGAATTAGGCCAATCATTTGCCACTTTGCACAAGCCCCAGGGAGTCAGTTGTTTTTAAACAGGCTCGCTCATCGGTCAGTATAGTCTTTTCTGTCTCTGGTGTGATCTTTCATACTAATAAAAAAAAACAGCGATGGAAACAGGGAAGTAGCGGGCTAAAGGTATTTACAGTTAGGGCCAGAATTATTTGGACAGAAACACAAGTTTTGGCATTTTAGCGGTTTGCCAAAACATATTAAATATACAGTTATATAATCAATATGGGCTTAACCCCTTCCCGCTTTGGCCACTTTTGACCTTCCCGACAGCCTCATTTTTCAAATCTGACATGTTTCACTTTATGTGGTAATAACTTCGGAATGCTTTTACCTATGCAAGCGATTCTGAGATTGTTTTCTCGTGACACATTGGACTTTATGTTACTGTTAAATTTGCTTGGTACATTTAGTATTTAATTATGAAAAACACCGAAATTTTGTGAGCATTTTTCTAAATTTAAATGTATCTGCTTGTAAGTTAGGCGGTTATACCACACAAAATTGTTGCTAATTAACATCCCCCATATGTCTACTTTAGATTGGCATTGTTTTTTGAACATCCTTTTACTTTTCTAGGACGTTACAAGGCTTAGAACTTGAGCAGCAATTTCTCACATTTTCAAGAAAATGTGAAAATTCTATTTTTACAGGGGTCAGTTCAGTTGTGAAGTGGCTTTTAGGGCCTTATATATTAGAAACCCCCAATAAGTCACCCAATTTTAAAAACGTCACCCCTCAAAGTATTCCAAACAGCATTTAGAAAGTTTCTTAACCCTTTAGACGTTTCACAGGAATTAAACCAAAGTAGAGGTGAAATTTACAAATTTCCTTTTTTTTCTGTTGCAGAAATTCATTTTTAATAAAAAATGTTGTACCACAGGTTTTACCAGAGAAACGCAACTCAATATTTATTGCCCAGGTTCTGCAGTTTTAGGAAATATTCCACATGTGGCCCTAGCGTACTACTGGACATAAGCACAGGCCTCAGAACCAAAGGCGCACCTAGTGGATTTTAGGCCTCCTTTTATCAGAATATATTTTAGGCACCATGTCAGGTTTGAAGAGCTCTTGCGGTGCCAAAACAGTGGAAATCCCCAAAATGTTACCCATTTGGGAAACTACACCCCTCAAGGAAATTATCAAGGGGTATAGTGAGCATTTTGACCCTACAGGTTTATTGCAGAAATTATTGGAATTAGGCCGTGAAAATGAAAATGTACATTCTTTCAAAGAAAATGTAGGTTTAGCTAATTTTTTCCCATTTTCACAAGGACTAAAGGAGAAAAGCAATGCAACATTTGTAAAGCAATTTCTCCCGAGTAAAACAATACAGGGCTTAGAAGCGAAAGAGCGCCATTTGGCTTTTGAAGCTCAAATTTAGCAGGAATGGTTTGCAGAGGCCATGTCATGAGGGACCAAAACAGTGAAAACGCCCAAAAAGTGACTCCATTTAGGAATCTACACCCTTGAAGAATCCATCCAGGGGTGTAGTGAGCATTTTGACCCCACAGGAATTTCATAGATTTTATAAGAATTGGGCAGTGAAAATAAAAACAATCCTTTTTCTTCAATCAGACGTAGCTTTAGCTCAACATTTTTCATTTTCACAACAATCAAAGAAGAAAAAGGACCCAAAGATTTGTAAAGCAACTACTCTGGAGCACGGAAATACCCCATATTGGTCATAAACTGCTGTTTGGGCACACGGCAAGGATCAGAAGAGAAGGAGCGCCATTTGGATTATGGAGTGCAGATTTTGCTGGATTGGTTTCTGGTCGCTATGTAGCATTTGCAAATCCCCAGTGGGACCAAAACAGTGGAAACCCCCCAGAATTGACCCCGTTTTGGAAACTACACCCCTCAAGGTAGTCACCTAGGGGTGTAGTGATCATGTTAACCCCGCAGTTGTTTGCAGAAATTAGTTTGCACTCGATGTTGCAGAGTGAAAATGGGATTTTTTTCATAGATATGCCAATATGTGGTGCCCAGCTTGTGCCACCATAACAAGACAGCTCTCTAATTATTATGCTGTGTTTCCCTGTTTTAGAATCACCCTGCAAGGGGCACTAATCTTTTGACAGGACATTCGACCAGGCTCAGGAGTGAAAGAGTACCATGTAAAGTTGAGGCCTTATTTGGCGACTTACAAAGTATTGGTTCACAATTGCAGGGCTCTGATGTGAAATAATAAAATAAACCCCTGAGAAGTGACCCCATTTTGGAAACTACACCCCTCAAGGAATTTATTAAGGGGTGTAGTGAGCATTTTCACCCCACAGGTGTTTTAAATAAACGAATGCGCTGCGGATGGTGCAAAGTAATAATTTAAATTTTTCCCCAGATATGCGAATTCATATGTCATGCCCAGCTTATGCCACTGGAGACACACACCCCAAAAATTGTTAAAAGTGTTCTCCCGGGTATGGCGATGCCATATATGTGGAAGTAAACCGCTGTTTGGGCACACTGTAGAGCTCAGAAGGGAGGGAGCACCATTTGGCTTTTGAAGCGTAGATTTTGCTTGGTAATAGTTTTGTTTGGAGTTGTACTGGTATTTCAGTTTATAGTGTGGGGGTACATGTAAGCTGGGCAGAGTACATCAGGGGCATAGTCAGGTGGTATAATAATGGGGTAAAAAAAAAACAATAATATAAGATGTGTGTTACGCTGTGAAGCAATCTTTTCTGCACAGGCCAGTGTCGCACTGATAAATGGTGTCCTTACTTATCCCCCTTTTGGTCCACACTCCGCACCTTTGCAGTCTGGGGAATTTTGCTGGGAAGTGTTGTCCTGGTATAATACAGGCACCCTCGCTTCCAGCAGATAGGTTTGAGTACTCCCCTTCCTGGTTCCCTTATTTTAGGGTCCCAATTAATCGCCTCTTAAAACAGAAGAAATGTTCCCCTCCGGCCTGCAAAACCGCATATTTTTATTTCCTGACTTATTGGAGCCTTAACTATTTTTATTTTTTCATAGACGTAGTGATATGAGGGCTGTTTTTTTGCGGGATGAGCTGTAGTTATTATTGGTATAATTTTAGGGTACATCCAACTTTTTAATCACTTTTTATCCTATTTATTAGGAGGCAAAACTGAAATTCTGGCAAAGTTTATTTTATTTTATTCAGCGTTCGCCATGCGTTATAAATTACATGTTAACTTTATTCTGCGGGTCAGTACGATTCCAGCGATACCTAATTTATAGCACTTTTTTATGTTTTGCACAATAAAATAACTTTTTTTAAAGAATGTATTTTTTCTGTCGCCATGTTGTGAGAATTATAAGGGTATGTGCACACGTAGTGTTTTCAGGCATATTTCGGGGCGTTTACGCCTCGAAAAACGTCTGAAAAACGGAAGCAGAACGCTTACAAACATCTGCCCATTGATTTCAATCGGAAATACGGCATTCTATTCCGACGGGGCGTTTTTTCCGCCTCATTTTAAAAAAACAGCATGTAAAAAGACCCCCATCGAAAAAGAAGTGCATGTCACTTCTTAAGCCGCTTTTGGAGCCGATTTTCATTGACTCTATAGAAAAACAGCTCCAAAAACATCCGTAAAAAAACGCCGCGAAAAACGCGAGTGGCTTAAAAAACGTCTGAAAATCAGGAGCTGTTTTCCCTTGAAAACAGCTCCGTATTTTCAGCCATTTTTGAGTTTGCGTGTGCACATACCCTGTGGCTATATTCACACGACAGTGATAAAAAATGTCCATTAAAAACTGATCAATTGTCAGTTTTTCATGGCCATTTTGCATCAGTGTGTCTCTAAATATTCACCCATTTCCAGTCCGTCTGTCCGTTTTTAATTGCCGTTTGACATCCGTTTTGCATCAGTTTTTCATGGCCGTTAAAAAAACTGATGAATTTCATTGGTCAGTCTTTTTTTGTCCCAACCCCCTGAAAACACACAAAAGAAGGTCACATGTTCACCTAGACACTATTTACAGCCTCTCTGTATATGATGCCACACACCTCCCTGTACATGATGCCCAGGGGTGAACCTAGCCCCTCTGCTGCCTGAGGCGAACTATAAAAAGGCGCCCCCCCCCCAATCTATCGGAGTTTTCTCATTACTACCTTTACACATCAAAAACGCAATATATAAAAAAAAATTAAATAGGAAAACATTTGTTGTTTATTTGTAAAGTGCTGTTTAATGTATAGAGAAGATTTAAAGAACTCTTTTTACTGTATTACTTTAGTATCATAGATCAGCAACGCAGCATTAACACTGAAAATGGTTTAACATCTTCTATGCCCCCTTTTTATTACCTAATTGACTTATGATTTTTAACCGAGTTCAGTGGCCCGGCGTGGTCGGCATGATGCAGTGACGTCATCGTGCCGGGCAGTTGACGTCATCAGCGTGCTCCCGATCTCTTGTAGGCCTCAGGCCTAAACCAGGCTGTGGCCTACAAGAGCAAACGGCGGAGCAGGGGTTTCTATTGTGGCAAATTATTATTTTTTTTACATTTTATACTGCTAACTTTTTTTTGGTAGGTTCCGCTGGACCGTTTGGACTACGTCGTAGATTCATTGGACTACTTCAATGATCTACTTTAAAAAAAAAAAAAAGTGTGAAAGAGGGTTGCATGGGGGAGTTTTGATTTCAATAAAAAAAAATTATGTCTGTTTTTTTTTTAATACTTTATTATGGCCTTAGTAATGGCAGCTGTCTGATTGACAGCGTTCAATTACTAAGGCTGGGGCTTAGCATTAGCCAGTAACAAGGCTATCACTAACCCCTATTATTACCCCGGTTCCCACTGCCGCCAGGGATACCGGGAAGAGTCGAGTACGATTCAGTACCTGGCCATCTGAAACGACTGTTAGGCCGCAGGCTGGTATTATCAGGCTGGGAAGGGCCAAAAAAGTGGCCCTTCCCACCCTGGGGATGCTAGGCTGCAGCTGCTTTATTGTATCTGGCTGGTTATGAAAAATTGGGGAAACCCCTCGTCATTTTTAAAAAAAAAATTACGTGAGATCCCCTCCATTTTTCATAGCCAGCCAGATACAATAAAGCAGCAGCCTAGCATCACCAGGGTGGGAAGGGCCATGGTTTTTGTCCCTTCCTAGCCTGATAGTACCAGCCTGCGGCCACCCAAGTACCCTTCACTTCAGATGGTCGGGTGCTGGATCGTACCCAGCTCTTCCTGGTACTCCTGGTGGCGGTGGGTACCGGGGTAATAATAGGGGTTAGTGACTGCCTTATTACTGGCTAACACTAAGCCCTTTCTTAGTAATGGATGCTCTCGATCAGACAGCAGCCATTACTAAGGCGGTAATGAAGTATTAAAAAACAGAGACATAAAGAAATTTATTTTATTGAAATGACAACTCTTCCACACAATCCACTTTAACCATTTTATTAAAAAAATAAAAATAAAGCTTAAATCTGCGAAGTAGTCCAACGAATCTACGACGTAGTCCAAATGGTCCAGCGGAACCTGCAAAACAAAAATGAGCAGTATGAAAAATAAAAATAAAGTTGGCTGCCCCCACAGACGTACAAGCATATGAATAAATAGCTACCTTCGGGAACATATTAAAATAATTAGAAAAATTAGGCCCATAAAATAAAACATATCAAATAAAAAAAAAAAAATTATAACACCTTTCTTTTAAAGAGAACCTTTCATCTCCCCATCCATGTGCAGCTGAGTGCAGCATGTAATGGGGAGGGCCGCTCAAACTCTGGGGCACTTTACATATTTTTCCTATCCTCCTTCGTTATTTAGATATCGGCGCTGTAATATTTGGTGCCCGATATTTAAATAACCCCCTGAAGTGTCAATGGGGAGGTAATTGGCAAGGGGGCGTGTAACATCGCTGTGACACTGTCCAATCAGCTACAGACAGTTTCAGAGCAAGAGCTGGACAGAGAGCGCGTGCACGAAAGCGCGTGCGCGCGCAGCTCCGCCGCCACTAAGGAGCAGAAGAAGAGTGTGAATTCTTCTTCTTTTGTTTTATGGCATCGGAGCTGTACGCGCACGCACGCTCTCACTCTTTAGCTCTCGGCAGACAAGGACGACAAGACTGATCTCTCACATGAGATCACAGTCTTGTACTTGCCTGCCGAGAGCTGAAGAGTGAGAGCGTGCGTGAGCACATGCTCTCCTCTCTCCAGCTCTTGCTGTTGACATTGTCCGTAGCTGAATGGACAGTGTCACAGCGATGTTACACGCCCCCTTGCCGATTACCGCCCCATTGGCAGTTCATGGGGTTATTTAAATATCGGCGCCAAACATTACGGCACTGATATCTAAGTAAGGAAAGAGGGTAGGAAAAAAAAATGTAAAGTGCCCCAGAGTTTGTGCAGCCCTGACCATTACATGCTGCACTCAAATGCAAATCTGTGGGCAGGTGAAAGATTCTCTTTAAAGTGTAACAACTTTTTAAAAAACTTTTGACATGTCAGAAGTTTTGATCAGTGGGGTCCGAGCACTGAGACCCTCCACTAGTCGCTAAAACTAAGCAACAGAAGTGCTCGGGTGAGCGGTGTGCCGCTTCAATTCTGTTTGGCTTTCCTTGGAGCAGTGTACGGGCTCAATAGAAAGTCTAGGAGTCCGTACACCGCTCACTCGGCTGAAAGTCGATCATAAATGAAGCGGCACAGTGCTCACCCGAGCATTTCTGCTGCTTCGTTTTAGCGATTGGTGGGGGCCTCAATGCTCGGTCCCCCACCGATGAAAACTTCGGACATGTCACTATGATATATAAAGATATCTATTACTGCGATTGGTGCAAGTTTTAATTACTTTTTATTGAAAATGATTTGTACTTTTTGAGATACAGCTGCTTTGTATCCTGTATACAGAGCAGCTGTATATTGCGCTGAGACCTGAATCCATTAGGTCGCCTATTACCGATCACATCTAAGTTATGAACTTAGATGTGATTGGTAACAGCTCGATTCTGCAGGACCCGCTGACCTGACGGATACAGGATACAGCGCTATATACATTATATAATATATTTATTTTAATTAGCGGGGGCAGGTTTATGGGGAAGGATTAGGGCCTGTTTACATCAGCTTTGGCTTTCCGTTCCGGGGTTCCGTGGGAGGTTTCCGTCGGGTGAACCCCGCAACGGAAAGTCAAACTGAAACCACAGCTTCCGTTTCAGTCACCATTGAAATCAATGGTGACGGAAACATTGCTAATGGTTTCCGTTCGTCACCATTCCGGCAGGTTTCCGTTTTTGTGACGGAATCAATAGCGCAGTCGACTGCGCTAATGGTGACGGAAACGGAAGCTGTGGTTTCAGTTTGACTTTCCGTTGCGGGGTTACCTCCAACGGAACCCCAGAAGGGAAAGCCAACGCTGATGTGAACAGGCCCTAAGGCTTCTTTCACACTAGCATTAATATACGTTTACCTCTCCTCCGTCAGAGGAAGAGAGGATCGATACGTTAAACGGAAAGCAACGGTTCCATTAGAATTACCATTGCTTTCAATGGTAATTCTTTTGTATCAGTTGCTTTCCGTCTGTCTCCGTTCGCTAAGTTTCCGTTTTTTTTAAAGGAAACAAAAGTGCAGTCTGCAGAACTTTTATTTCCGTTCAAAAGAACGGAAACCTAGTGAACGGAGACAAACGTAAAGCAACTGATACAAAAGAATTACCATTGAAAGCAATGGTAATTCTAATGGAACCGTTGCTTTCCGTTTAACGTATCGATCCTCTCCCTCTGACGGAAGAGAGGTAAACGTATATTAATGCTAGTGTGAAAGCCCAATACAAGATATTAATATAAAAAAAAAAAAAACCCCAGCTGGGATATGAACCAGCAACCTTCCATGTGTAAGGCAGACAAGCTAACCACTACACTATAGAAGCTGTCATAGACAATGCCTGTGAAACTGTAGTAGTTTAGGGTTTACTATTAGTCTCTCCTGTCTCTCTGCTGCGTGTGGGTGGTGACTGGTCAGAGACTCACAGTCAGACTGGCTGCCGCAGCTGCCGCATTCAGTGTGCACTGTGAGTGACTGTGAGACTCACCAGTCACAGCCCTATTTGTAGCTTTCCCACGCTAATTAAGCACAGGAAAGCTACAAAGCCAGGAGTATACTGCAAGGGGAAGGGGGTCTGGGCGTTTTACTGACAGCAGAGGGCTCTATAGAGCCCTGACTAGTTACTATACTGAAAGGTTAGGGGGGTCTGAGCATCTGACTGACTGCTCTAAAGGGGGGGGGCAGAATCCCCTCCTATAGAGCTCTCTGCAGTAAGTCAGACGCTCCCCCACCCACACTAATCCTTTCATTATAGTGATGTGAGGGCTCTATGGGGTGGATTATTCCAGCCCCATAGAGCCCTCTGCTGTCGGTAAAATGCCCAGACCCCCCCTTGCAGTATACTCACGTCACGGGTCCCGGTCCCAGCAAGGCATGAACTTACCTCTGCTGCTCGTCGCTCCTCCTGCAGACTTGCTCCTGCATGTGCTGTGTGCAGCGTCAGAGAGGAGGAGTATTACAGAGGTTCGGCACGTCTCTCCCCGGTCCAGTCCGTCCCGGGCTGAAAATGCCGCCCCCCCGTTTGGGTAGGTGGTGCCGCCTGAGGCCGTCGGCTCACCTGGCCTCATGGCAGATGCGGCACTGATGATGCCACACAGCCTCCCGTATATGATGCCACACACCTCCCTTTATATGATGCCACACACCTCCCTGTAGATGATGCCAAACACCTCCCCGTAGATGATGCCAAACACCTCCCTGTACATGATGCCACACAGCCTCCCGTATATGATGCCACACACCTCCCTGTATATGATGCCACACAGCCTCCCTGTAGATGATGCAACACGGCCTCCCTGTAGATTATGCCACACAGCCTCCCTGCAGATGATGCCACACCAACTCACTGTAGATGATGCTACACGTCTCCCTGTATATGATGCTACACACCTCTTTGTATATGATGCCATACACCTCCCTGTATATGCCACACACCTCCCTGTATATGATGCCACACAGCCTACCTGTATATGATGGCACACACCTCCCTGTATATGATGCCACACAGCCTCCCTGTATATGATGCCACACACCTCCCTGTATATGATGCCACACACCTCCCTGTATATGATGCCACACACCTCCCTGTATATGTCACACAGACCCCCTGTATATGATGCCACACACCTCCCTGTATATGCCACACAGACCCCCTGTATATGATGCCACACAGCCTCACTGTAGATGCCACACAGCCTCACTTTAGATGCCACACAGCCCCCCTGTAGATGCCACACAGCCCTCCGGTAAATGATGCCACACAGCCCCGATGTACATGATGCCACACAGCCCGACATGAATGCCCTACATACTCACCGATGCAGCGCTGTCTTCTTCAGGTAAGGCCTCTCGTGTTCACGGGATCTGCGGCGACGCGATGACACATACTCACCGATGCAGCGCTGACTTCTCCTGGTCTGGTCGCTAGTCTCACAGGGTGTGCGAAGGTGACGATGTCATCGCGCCGCCTTCGCAGAACCCGCAAGACTAGCGACCAGACCAGGAGAAGTCGGCGCTACATCGGTGAATCGGTTAGTATGTGTCGTCGCGCCGCCGATAGCCAGCAAGGGAACTAGTAGTTCCCTTGAAAATCCCCACGTCACAGATCCGATTTTAACGGTTGTTACATGTATTAACAGCCGTTAAATTTGGATCCATTGACTTCTATGGGGGCCGTCAGGCCGATAAAACGGCCAAAAATAGAACATGTCCTATTTTTTGACGCCCACTATTCACAGGCCGTTAAAAAAACGGCCGTGTGAATACACCCATAGAACATCATTGTTCTGAAAATTAAAAGAACGGCCGTCACACCGTTTATCACTGTCGTGTGAATAAGGCGTAACTTTTTCATTTTTTCATTGATGGAGCTGTATGAGGGCTTGTTTTTTTGCAAGACGAGCTATAGTTTTTATAGGTACCATTTTTGGATACATGCGACTTTTTGATCACTTTTTATATACATTTTTGTAGGGCAAAGTGGCAAGAAACCAGAAATTCGGGCGTTTTTTTTAATGCCGTTCACCGCATGGAATAAATAACAATATTTTTATTGTTTAGGCTGTTACGGTCACGGTGATACCAAATATGTATGGTTCGTTTTTATTTTTCAATAATAAAGGAAAAAGGGCGATTGGGTTTTATTTTATTACTTGAAACTTTTAATATATATTTTTTTACAACTTTTTTTCACACTTTTTTTTACACTTTTCTTTAGTCCCACTAGGGGGCTTGAAGTTCCAACTGTCAGATTTTTTTTCTTACCTATGTAGTGCAATGTATTAGATCTGTCAGTCATTCACTGACAGCAAGCCAATTAGTCTTCGCCTCTGGGCGGGGCCTAATCCGCTTCCGTAATGGCATAGCAGGAGGCCATTGTTAGGTCTCCTGTTGCCATAGTAGCAGTCGGCAACCCTGCGATTGTAGGGCAGAGCTGCCGATCTGCTGACTACAACAAAAGCGATCGCTGCATCTAAGAGGTTAATGGCAGGGATCGGAGCTAGCGCCGGTTCCTGCCATTACAGGTGGATGTCAGCTGTAACATACAACAGACATCCACCGCTGATGACGCTGGCTCATCTCCTGAGCCGGTGCCATCTTTCCGGCGGCTACGGAAGCCTTTTAGGCCCTGCCTCTGGGCGGGGGCTGGAAGTTTTCTGTACTAGGCAGACCAGGAGGCCACTATTACGCCTACGGTTGCCATTGCAGCCACCGACACCCCGGCGATTTCATTGCTGGGGTGCTGATGAGCTGCAAACACCTTAAATACAGTGATTGCTTTTGACCGCTGCATTTAACCCCTTCCCGCATTTTCACAAACAGTTACGTGATGGGAGCTGGTGTTTTCACGCAATTCCACGTAACTGTACGTGAAGGAGATGGAGCTGGCTCAGGAGCTGAGCCAGCGACATAACCGCCGGGTGACAGCTGTATGTTACAGCTGGCATCCTAAGGTATCGGCCAGGACTGGAGCTAGCCTCTGATCCGACCGATTAACCCCTCACATGCTGCGTTCAATAGAGATCGCAGCATGTGAGGAGTTTATAGCCACCGGCACCCCAGCAACGTGATCGCTGGGTTGCCGGTGGCTGCAAAGGCGTTCGGAGACCTAATACTTACCTCCCGGTCTGCCAGCAATGAAATACTCCTATGCCCCGTCGGCGGCGGGGCCCATAATGCTTCCGGTACCATCGGCAAGATGGCGCCGGCTCAGCTTCCGGCTCAGAAGCTGAGCCGGCATCATCAGCAGTGGATGTCCGCTGTATGTTACAGCGGACATCCCACTGTAAATACAGAAACCGGAGCTAGCTCCGATTCCTGCCATTAACCCCTTAAATTCAGAGATCCAATGCGATCGCTGCATCAAAGTGGTTTGTATCAAATCGGCAGCCTGCTATGCGATGGCAAGGCTGGCGACTGCCACTATGGCAACAGGAGGCCTAACAATGGCTTCATATCTGCCATTACGGGGGATGATTATGCCCCGTCCAGAGGCGGAGCCTGATCGGCTTCCTGTCAGTGAACAACTGACAGTTCTAATACATCGCACTACATAGGTAGTGCAATGTATTAGAACATCAAACAAACAGTTGGACCTTCAAGTCCCCTAGTGGGACTAAAGAATAGTGTAAAAAAAAAAGGGTAAAAAAAGTAAAAATAAAAGTTGGAAAAAATACAATAAAAGTTTCAAGTAATAACATAAAACACAATCGCCCTTTTTCCCTTATAAAGTCATTTATTATTGAAAAAAATAATAAAGCCATAAAAATTGAACAGTGATCAAAAAGTCGCATGTACCCAAAAATGGTGCCTATAAAATCTATAACTCGTCTCGCAAAAAACAAGCCCTCATACAGCTCAGTCGACGAAAAAAATTAAAAAGTTATGGCTCTCACAACTTGGCCACAGAAAAAATCCATTCTCTTTACAAAAGTTATTTTATTGTGCAAAAAGTTGTAAAACATTAAAAAGTGCTATAAATCAGGTATCGCCAGAATCGGACTGACCCGCAGAATAAAGGTAACATGTAATTTATAACGCGTGGTAAACGCTGTATAAAAAGAACTAAAAAAATATGCCAGAATTGCAGTTTTTTGGTCACATCACCTCCCAAAAAAAAAAAAGGATAACAAGTGATCAAAAAGTCGCATGTACCCCAAAATGGTACCAATAAAAACGACAGCTCGTCCCGCAAAAAAAACAGCCCACATACTACTATGTCTATGAAAAAATAAAATTAGTCAAGGCTCCAATAAGTCAGGAAAGAAAAAATATGCAGTTGTGCCGAAACATTTCTTCTGTTTACAAAAAAATAGATGAAAAATGAATTTCTGCAGAAAAAAAGAAATTTTAAAATTTCACATCTACTTTGCCTTAATTCCTGTGAAACGTCTAAAGGGTTAAGAAACTTTCTAAATGCTGTTTTGAATACTTTGAGGAGTGAAGTTTTTAAAATGGGGTGACTTATTGGTGGTTACTAATATATAAGGTCCTAAAAGCTGAACTGGCCCCTGTAAAAATAGCCTTTTGAAATTTTCTTGAAAATGTGAGAAATTGCTGCTAAAGTTCTAAGCCGTGTAACGTCCTAGAAAAATAAAAGGATGTTCAAAAAACAATGTCAATCTAAAGTAGACATATGGGTGATGTTAATTAGCAACAATTTTGTGTGGTATTACTATTTGTCTTATAAGCAGATACATTTAAATAAAAAAAAATGCAAATTTTTGCAAATTTTTTGCTAAATTTTGGTGTTTTTCACAATTAAATACTTAATGTATCGAGCAAATTTTGCCAGTAACATAAAGTCCAATGTGTCACGAGAAAACAGTTTCGGAATCGCTTGGATAGGTAAAAGCATTCCGAAGTTATTACCACATAAAGTGAAACAGATTTAAAAAAATTGGCTGTATCGTGAAGGCCAAAACAGGCTGTGTCCTTAAGGGGTTAAGGGTTTAATGACCGGGATCGAAGCTATCGTCGGTCCCCGCCATTACAGCAGGGTAAGATACAGCTGACATCTGAGGATGATGGCACAGACTCAGATCCTGAATGGGTGACATTCATTTGTCGTAAGTATACGACATTTTGCGGGAAGCACTGGCTTTCCATGACGTATACTTACGACAAATGTCGGGAAGGAGTTAAAGTGCAGACTCTCAGCTTTAATTTGAGGGTAGGCACATCCTAATTTGCAAAAGGTAATAGGACAATTATCTCAAAAGCTATTTAATGGGCTGCATGGGCTATCCCCCAATTAATCCATCATCAATTAAGCAGGTAATAGGTCTGGAGTTGATTCCAGGTGTGGCATTTGCATTTGGAAGCTGTTGCTGTGAACCCTCAACATGAGGTCAAAGGAGTTCTCAATGCAAGTGAAACAGACTGTCACGTTAGGTACGTGGACCCACTGGGCCGTACCGCCTTGACGGTATGGCAGCTGGCCAACAGGACGCAGGTCAGTCTATAGTTCGTATAGTGTACCTGTGGCAGCTCGGACAGTAGCAAGACATGCTCGGCTGGGACTAGGCAGCAGGCAGACGTCAGGCGTGCTGTAGCATGGTATACAGCACAGCACGACTTTAGCTCAGTACGGCACTTGACCAGGATAGCACGGAACACGGGTACAGGAACGGGGAACACTGGGAACTGGAAAACACTAGGAGACCATTTGCTTAGACAAACTTTGGGTACGACAACAACGCTCAGGCATTGCAGGAAGGGGCTGGCCCTTCTTATAGTCCAGGGTGCTCATGGGCTAATTTAGTACTACGGGACCTGGCCGGGAGAAGCGGAAGTGAGCTCTGGCATCTCCAGAGGAGGAGATGGGGACCAGCGCTCACAGTTCCATGGCTGTGGGTATCAGGAGGTTAGTGAACCTGATGACCCGTGGACATGGGCATGACAGTATCCCCCCCTCTTACGCCCCCTCCTCTTGGGGCCAGAACGAGAGAGAAACTTCTTCAAGAGGGTAGGGGCATTGAGGTTCTCTTCTGGCTCCCAGGACATCTCTTCAGGACCAAACCACCTCCAATCCACCAGATAAAAGTTTCTTCCACCCACTCTCTTGGTGTCCAGGATCTCATTTACCACAAAAGTCTCTGATGAACCGCTGGGAGCCACTTGGAGTCTTGGAGTTGTGGTTCAAGATCACCAGCTTCAGCAGGGAAACATGGAAGGAGTTGGGGATCTTGAGGGTAGGAGGCAGCCGAAGCTTGTAGGAAACAGGGTTGATATGTTGCAAAATCTCGAGGGGCCAAGGAACCTGGGAGCAAGGAACCTGGGAACAAAGGAACCTGGGAGCAAACTTGTACGATGGCACCATCAGCCGGATATTTCTAGAGGGCAGCCAGACCTTAGTACCTGTAAGAAACTGGGGAGGCTCTCGTCTTCTTCTGTCTGCCTTTCTCTTCATGCGGTCGACCGCCAGCAGAATAGAAGATCGAGTCTGCGGCCAGATCTGTAGAAAGTCAGAGTCAGTAGAGAAATGCAGAGTCAGCTGCAGGCAACTGGGACGTAGTGGAAACAGGAAGAGGTATACGAGGGTGTCGGCCATAGAGCACCAGCCAGACTGTACTGCAACCAACAGAGAGAGGCAGGTCTGTGACAAAGTCCATAGCAATATGTTGCCAGGGGGCATCGGGCACAGGCAACGGCTGGAGCAGGCCCGCCGGTTTGCAGTGGGCAACCTTATTTGCTGCACACACCGTGCAGGAGGAGACCAAGTCCGTGATGTCTTTGGGCAGCGTGGGCCACCAGAACTGACGAGCGATCAGGTCTCGGGTCTTACGAACAGCTGCGTGACCTGCCAATTTGGAACTATGTCCCCAGTGGAGGATTCTTCTTCTGTCCGCCAGATGCACAAAAGTCCTCCCCGGGGGAATGTCTCTAACTTGCAGAGGATTAACAGGGATGATGTAGGATGGGTTAATGATACTCTGTGGAGACTCCATAGTGTCCTCTATCTCTAATGACCTGGACAAGGCATCGGCCCTCACATTCTCGTCGGCCGGACCATAGTGGAGCTCAAACTGGAACCGGGCAAAGAACAGCGACCACCTGGCCTGACGAGGATTCAGTCGTTTGGCCGTCTGGAGATAAGTAAGATCCTTGTGGTCCATAAATATCAAGATGGGACGAACTGCGCCCTCTAATAGATGTCTCCACTCCTCCAGAGCCAATTTGATGGCCAGTAACTCCCGATCCTAAATCGAGTAGTTGCGTTCTGCGGAAGAGAAGAGCTTAGAGTAATAGCCACATACCATTGACTTGCCCTTGGAGCCTCTCTGGAACAGGAGTGCACCAGCACCGACAGATGAGGCGTCCACCTCCAACGAGACCTGTCGAGAAACATCTCGATGATGGAGGATAGAGGCTGACGTGAAGGCACTCTTCAGGCTATTAAATGCGGACTCTGCTTCTGGAGTCCACACCTTGGCGTTCATGCCTTTCTTGGTGAGGTTAGTGATAGGAGATGTCAGTGAGGAGAAGTTTGGAATGAACTTGGCAAATCCCAGGATGCGCTCTATGGCTCTCAAGCCTTGAGTGCGTGGCCATTCCAGAACGGACTTTACCTTTTCAGGATCCATCTTGAGACCTTGATTCGAGATGATGTAGCCCAGGAAGGGTAGAGGATCTTTCTCAAATACGCACTTCTCCAACTTGGCATACAGGCGATTCTCCCTTAACCGCAGCAAAACTTGACGGACATGTCTCCGATGAGTCATTGGATCTGGAGAAAAAAATCAAGATGTCATCAAGATAGACCACAACACAAACATAGAGGAGGTCTTCTTCGTCAACTGAAAAACACCTAGGAGACCATTTGCTTAGACAGACTAGGGTAATGACAACAAGGCTCAGGCAAGGGAGGAAGGGGCTGGACCCCACTTATAGTCCAGGGCTCATGGGCTAATACAGTACTTAATTTCAGGTGCGCGTGCTGGCCCATTAAGAGGTTTAATATTGGCAAGACTACATTTTGGGGCAAAAAAAAATTTAAGCCATCCATAAAATTCAAACTTATTACTCTTACCCACAAAGCTCTCCACAGTGCTGCACCTCCTTGCATCTCCTCCCTCATCTGTCTACCACCCTACTCGGGCTCTACATTCTGCTAACGACCTTAGATTAAAATCCTCCATAATCCGAACCTCCCACTCCCGTCTCCAAGATTTTTCTCGTGCTGCACCAGTCCTCTGGAATGTGCTACCCCAGACAATCAGATCAATTCCCAATATCCACAGTTTTAAACGTGCCCTGAAAACACATCTATTTAGACAGGCCTATAACATTCCCTAATCTGACTCCTTTCCATGGCCCCCCTTTTAGATTAGTCATCAGAATAAGATTCCATCACACTCCTTCTCTTCATGTCCGTCATACACGGATACTGGCTGGTGACCGGCTCATGCAGCTTTATGTGTACCACCCATGTTTAAAAAAAAAATGGTTGGACTATTGTACAGAACAAACAATGTTACACTTTGTGTCTCCCTTATTTCCTCATAGATTGTAAGCTCTTGCGAGCAGGGTCCTCACTCCTCTGGTTTGAATTGTAAATTAACTTTGTCACTATGTAATGTCTGATATTGTTTGTTTCATGTCCCCACTAAATTGTAAAGTGCTGCGTAATATGTTGGCGCTATATAAATAAAGATTATTATTATTACCTGGTGGGGCCATCATTTGCTGAGGCTGCAAATAGAGAAGTATTTGGGTGTAATTATTGATCAACTAAATTATAGCACTCCATGCCAGTCTGCTGCATTGAGTGCTAACAAGACATTATCTTGAATTAGAAAGGGCATGGCATCTAGAGAAGAAAGTAATATCTTACACCCTATATAAAGCACTTGTATGGCCATATTATAAATATGCAGTACAATTTTGGGCACAAGTTCATAAAATATATGACACAGGATATGACATACCGTATATGCATATAGATGCACCAGCATTGGGACCTTCATCTACCTTCGGAACGGGGGTCACAAGACCCCCATCCTGCATAGTTTGGCTGCTTCTGCACCTTAGCGGAGAAGGAATTGAGAGGAGGCTGCACATGTGTCCGTCTCTCTCCATTCATTCCAATGGGAGTTAAAGAAAGTCAAGCTTGCTTGGTCGACTGTTTTCATAACTTCCATAGAAATGTATAGAGAGATCTGCACACATGTGCAGAACCCACTTCTCTATTCATTCTATGCCTGGATGCGGCGCCCCGCAGTCACCTCACCAGGTGGGATGGGTGTCAGATGATCACCGTTCTGGAGAGAGGTACGGGTCCCAGAGCTGGTACCTGCACCTATCAGACATTTATTTCATATACAGTAAATATGCCATAAGTGTTAATCTCCAAATAAGAAAAGAATACTTACTGTCTGAACTGTAAAGTTATAGAACTTGCTCCCACAGAGCAAATTGGTCTATGCCAGATGTTTTCTTGCTCTGGATAAACGGTTTCGGAAGTATAAAAAGTTGAACTTGATAACCTTGTGTTTTTTCAACCCAATGTAACTATGTATTTATTTTTTTTGACCGACTATGATCATAGCATTAATAAAGAGGAAGACATTTTAAAACATGAGTGTTCTGACTGTTAGCAACAGATTTCCAACAGACAAAACCAGTTTAGCAACATGAACATAACAATGATTTCTAACAACAATGGCTAACAATGGTTTGTTCTGGTCAGATTGAGTAATATTGCTATGTGGCTTTTTGGACGGCAGCTATTTCTCCGGACTTCACCACAAACATTTACCTTTGGCTCAGCCCAACATGCATGTTTACTATAGTGGGTAGAGGGGATTAAGCCGCTGCCAGACCCCTCTGGCAGAGGCTTATCTCCTGCAGGAACAAAATATCAAACATCTTGAAATCCCACTTGTTATGAGTCAGGAGGCCACCATACACATAAATCGTCATCATCAGTTTTATCTAATATGTATGGCCAACTTTAGGCTACCTTTAAAGCCTCATGTACACGACCGTAGCCATGTGCACGGCGGTGATATTCAGGTCGGCCGGGGGCAGAGTGTCACCCGCAAGCTGCTCGCAAATCGCGGCCGTGCACATGGCCACGGCCATTATTTGCTATGAGCCTGGACATAATAAGACTTGTCCGTTCTTTCTGCGGTCCGGGCTCCTGGGCCATGCACAGACCGTGGAAACCACGGTCGTGTGCATGGCCCCATAGGAATTAATGGTTTTTCGGGGGAATTGCGGCCGCAAAAGCACGTTCGTGTGCATGGGGCCTAGAGTCCCTGCCTCCACGCGGGAATACTGTCCAATACTGTAATTATGTTTTCAATACTGGACGTTAGTCTTGCGGGGAGGCAGTGATTCACAGTATCATGGATGACTATGATTCTAGGAGTACGGCTTCTAGAACTGAGTTTGGTCCAGGAAATGCAGTCGACATACGCACCAAACGTGGACATGTGAAGCAAGCCTTAGAAAGAATAATTCCTTGCCAGTGGGCCAAGGTGTAATGCCTCAAGAAATGTGCTCACATGCTGGTAGAACATTCTGGATCAATGCACAGCATGCTCTTGTGCTGAACGGTATGTTCACTATTGGAAGTAATTTCACATCTCTACAGTATTGTACAGTAATCCAGTGATTATAATGTTGTGTAAGACAAGGAGCTGACATCATTGGCACGTTGCGAGAGGCTCTCACAATCAGCCCCTTGGCATTTTAGACCTGAAAGTCAATGCCGACTTCCTCTTGATGATAACCCTTCTACGGAGATTGAGCTACAGCAACGCTCACCTTTTTCCCAGCCCCGCCTGTTAGTTTAGTGCATCATCACTCAAGGAGGCGGTTACTTCTCTAACTTCAGGTATGAGAATAGAAACCTGCTCACTCACGTAGGAGAGACCTTGACAGGATTAGCAGCTCACACTTCTTCCAAGGTAAAATATCTCAATTTCATATAGAGTGAAAGCAGTGTATGAATAAGGTTCCGATACAAAATTGTATATAGATTAGCTGCTCTGTCAACATTTCACGTTTATTGGATGTGTTTCATTATAGTATTACATCAGCGATTTTACATGTATGTTTAGTTTTTGTATCATTGTGACAGGGAACAACACGTACTTATTGATCAACTCTTTGTACAGATGCAGTACCTAAAAATAGTCTTATTACATGTGTTCCTATTTTATAGTAACTGTAATGTTATTCCACAAGTTGTTCATTGTAAGTTGTAGCCTTACCTTTTCCTCACATTTCAAAATATCTTAATAAATTGCTTAAATAGTAATACCATATTGCAGTGTCACTCGAATTTCCACTGCCGACCTGCATGTCACTTTTGGGCGAAGGATTCTGATAACATTATATTGGGAAATTTATATTTGAGGGAGTTATATATTATAACGTTTGTGTTAACTTTTAACTATAAAGCCTTAAGGTAAAATATTTTTATATTTACTATTCCCACCTTTATAGTTTCATTGAAAAAGTCTGTGTTCCCATATTTTCTACTCCTATATGGCTCATGCCACTACATCCCTAATGAGAACATGTCGCTACCATTCAGAGCCACTATGAGTAACAATAAAGTATAAGGCTAGATTTGCGTCCGCAAAAAACGGACACGTCTATCATGCGTTGCAGTTTCATGTGCCATCAGTGTTTGTTCCGTGTGGCATCAGTTGTTGATGTCAGTGTTGGTGCACATTTCTTTTTATTTATTTTTTCTCTGCATTTCAAGGAACTGGAGCGTGAATCACGGACAGCACACGGATGAGCGTCCGTGAGCTGTCTGGGATTTTCATGCACCCATTGACTTCAATGGATGCATGTTCTGAAAAAAAACGCACAATAGGACATGCAGTGAGTTTCACGCAACAGAAACACGCTGCGTGAAGAGCACTGCATGTCTGAATGGCCCCATTGAATTGCATGGGTCCGTGTGACGGCTGTTGTTTTAACAGCCGTGACACGGATGTATTAAACGTTCGTGTGAATAAGGCCTAAACAGTTATGGGATGAAGCATTATTTCTGTGACCTCTAGGATAAGGTTGGGTGTCTAGTTTCTGTCATATTTTTCATTTATAATCCTTTGTGTAGTGTCAACATATCCCAGAGTGGGTGAATACATTTTGATTTCCCTACCATAGGCTTCTTTCAGATGGTTCTGTATTGAACCATATATATTGTAGCAAGACCATATCGGATCTCAGCAGAACATGGCAATCTTTCCAGTTCTAAGGGTACCCTCACACGTAGTGGATTTGTTTTCCACCCGAAATCTGCAGCAAAATCAGCATGTTACATACAGATTTTACTGCGGATTCACCACGGTTTCCTCCCATTCTATGTTAAAAAGGGTGAATCCGTGGTAAATATCTGGAACAGAATAAGCATACTGTGGATTCCAGACGGAAAATCGGTGTCAAATTTGCTACGTGTGTGGGTGCCCTAACACAAAGCCATATTACATCCATCTGATAGTAATCATAGACACACGCCCATATTCTGAGGCCTGTTCACTACAGAGCGGCTGTACTGATACATT
Organism: Rhinoderma darwinii; assembly: GCF_050947455.1. NCBI lineage: Eukaryota > Metazoa > Chordata > Amphibia > Anura > Rhinodermatidae > Rhinoderma > Rhinoderma darwinii. The sequence continues at coordinate 272,644,393 of NC_134687.1, read as the reverse complement.
ACAGCATAAAACGGCAACAATATTAATACGCAAGATATATATTTTCATGGTTCACAGTTTTCCCCATTGAACTTTATGCTTGAATCACTATAAAAACTGCAATAAAAATAGTGACTTGGTCACAGCGTGTGGCTTCAAGCAGCCATACTGCAGTCCCATTTTAGCATCTGTAACACGGCTGCAACACCCGGACCCTTGCAGTTCTACTGTACCAAACTTAGATCACTATGGAACCCGATGCTAATCTACGTTTGGTTCAGTATAACCGCACTGGGCCCAGGTATTGCTGTCATAAATGTTTTTGTCTGTTCCTTTGTATGAAACTGGGCCTTAGGCCTCATTTACACGAGCGTAATATACGCGCGTGCGACGCGCGTGCTTTTCACGCGTGTCGTACGCACCTATATTACTCTATGGGGCAGTTTAGACGATGCGTGAATTTTGCGCAGCGTGAGTGCGTTGCGTAAAACTCACGACATGTTCTATAATCGTGCGTTTTTCACACAACACGCACCCATTGAAGTCAATGGGTGCGTGAAAACAACGCATGCCACACGGACGCTACTGCGTTGCATGCGCGAAAATCACGCAAGAGCTGTCAAAAGGATGAATGTAAACAGAAAAGCACCACGTGCTTTTCTGTTTACAAACATCCAAACGGAGTGTCAAATTAGAGATGAGCGCACCGAACTTCACCGGGTTCGGCCGAACTCGTTTTGACCGAACCCGGCAAAAAATGTTCGGGTACGCGACGTCAGGAGACAGTCACTGCCCACGGTGCTGAAAGACTTAAACTGTTTCAGCACCATGGACAGTGACTTTCGATCGCCATATACATATACGTGTAAAAAAAAACAGAAGTTCGGACTTACCGATAAGTCCCGGCTCCTTCCTCCAGTCCGACCTCCCGGGATGACAATTCAGGCCAAGTGACAGCTGCAGCCAATCACAGGCCAAGCACAGGCTGCAGCCAATCACAGGCTGCAGCGGTCTCATGGACTGCCGCGTCATCCTGGGAGGTGGGGCCGGATGACAAGAGAGGGACGCGTCACCAAGGCAACGGCCGGGAGACCGGACTGGAGGAAGCAGGCAGTTCCTGGTAAGTTTGAACGTCTTTTTTTATTCACAGGTTGCTGTATATTGTGATCGGCATTCACTGTCGAGGGTGCTGAAAGAGATACTGCCGATCAGTTAGCTCTTTCAGCACCTTGGACAGTGACGGGCGTCGACTAGCCTCATCTCTATGATGGCGGCTGCGCGAAAATCACGCAGCCGCGCATCATACACGGATGACACACGGAGCTGTCAAATGCCTTTTGCGCGCGCAAAACGCAGCGTTTTTTGCGCGCGCAAAACGCACACGCTCGTGTAAATCAGGCCTTATACTGCTTCTTGAGCGCGTGCTGAGATGACAGAATCTTGACTTACAATGAGCTAGTACTAATTTTGATAGATCTGGAATAATACATATTTTTAAATATGAACATATCTCTTTCTGGGTGTAAAGCCTTTTATTTCAAGTGTCAGAGAAAAAGGTTTTTATACAGCAATATTAGGCTGGGTTCACACGAGCATGTTACGTCCGTAATGGACGTAACGTATTTCAGCCGCAAGTCCCGGACCGAACACACTGCAGGGAGCCGGGCTCCTACCATCATAGTTATGTACGATGCTAGGAGTCCCTGCCTCTCCGTGGAACTACTGTCCTGTACTGAAAACATGATTACAGTATGGGAAAGTTGTCCTGCAGCGAGGCAGGGACTCCTAGCGTCGTACATAACTATGATGCTAGGAGCCCGGCTCCCTGCAGTATGTCCGGTCCGGGACTTGCGGCCGAAATACGTTCCGTCCATTACGGACATAACATGCTCGTGTGAACCCAGCCTTCCTGACAACTGCTGATGATGCTGACAACACTTTTTGACCGCACCATGTGAATAAGCCCTTAAGGGAACAATCATTTCATAGAGGTTTCCAGAGAACTCAAGACACAGAATTTTTCATTTTTACGTAAAAGTATTTAATAATTTACAGCTTCCTCGTTATCCAAAAATAAAAGGATACTCAGACGACTCGAATAAATTAACAAATTCAGTCCAGTGATCCTGGTGGTATCCTCCTCTAATCCACCTTGAGGGAAGGTAGAAGCATAATAAAACTGGTGCAGCAGATGTCAGTGCTGGCTGAGATCAGTAGTTCCACGGCCGTCCCGGGCTCTTTCTGATGTTAAAATGAGCCTGCTACGGGAGAGATGACACATAGAGTAGCACCACCAGTAAAATGTGGTAAAAAAACAGCTACTCACAAGCAGAGCTTTTAAAAACAGCATAAGAAGAAGCCGATACGACGAATCCCTTGGTCGAGCTAACTTGGCGTGCTTGATCTTTATATGCTGTTTTTAAAAGCTCTGTTAGTGAGTAGCTGTTTTTTACTTTTTTTTTCCGCAATGTGGGCATGGGATTTACTAAATCTCATCCACTTTGCTGCTACTGTAAATGCTGCGGAATTTCCGCACACAATTCCGTTGTGGAAATTCCTCAGTGTTTACGCTACGTGGGAACCCGGCTTTAACTTAGCCTGCTCCGACCCCTTTTTGAAAACAAGTGTGCGTAACACAATTGTACACATATATAATTGTTGAAAACGTTTTTATTTTTGTATATCTTCTCTGTTCCTTGTCATCCATCAGTCATGGTAGTCTGACGCATATGAAAACAACTCGTGCTCTATGGTATGTTTAAAAGAATCAGATTGCATCATGCATCAATACAGCATTAATCTGAAATACGTCATTGTTTTATCTGTGCTGTGTGTGTGATGCTGGTACGTAATAAGCACTGGCACGGAAATGTTAACCACCTTGCATGTTTACCGTGTACAGTCCTAACTGGTTTTACCATTCTGACACACACAGCAGAACTGCTCTAAAAGTTGTATCACTAAATGGAATCATTTGTTCCAAGAGTAGCTGTGTTTACCATTCTGACCATGGTTATTACAAAATTATTTTGTTTTGTTATTAAACGTTATCACTTTGCATATAATGAAAGTAATGATAATTATTTATTAGAATAATCTTGGTTTATTAGGCACAAATATATCCCACTGTGCTATAAGGGGAAGAAGTAAAAGTATAAAAACGCTCAAACTTAAAACAAATATTGCATAAAGACATTTACAAGCAATAAAATAAAGTGTGAGAGAGGGCTTAACTCTTTAGTGCATGGACATGAGGAGCAGGGGAAACAGCTCAAAAACGTCCGAGAGTGGAAATGACCACGAGGGACACTCAGCAAATCAGTGCATGGGAATACGTATCTTGATTCCAATGCTCTCATTGGTTAAACTGAATGAAAGCTTGTGATTGGATGATGAGAAAGCATGGTAGAATGCCCAGGGCTACCCATGGCCAACTCTCAAGTTGTTACTACAGCATACTTTTTCTTAATAAGTATGGTGAAAGGATTATGAGCAGAATGTATTGGTAGCATAAGGGTATGTTCACACGCAAACTCAAAAACTCAAGAGAAAACAGCTCCTGATTTTCAGACGTTTTTTAAGCCACTTGCGATTTTCGCGTCGTTTTTTACGGCCGTTTTTGGAGCTGTTTTCAATAGAGTCTATGAAAAACGGCTCCAAAAACGTCCCAAGAAGTGACCTGCACTTCTTTTTCACAGCCCGTCGGAACAGAACGGCGTTTTTCCCATTGAACTCAATGGGCAGATGTTTGGAGGCGTTCTGCTTCCGATTTTTCGGGCGTTTACAGCCCGAAAAACGGCCGAAAAAAGGCCGTGTGAACATACCCTAAATATGAATGAGACTATAAACAGTCCAGTATCGTTACCTACATCTTTAATGCTTATGCTGTATAACCCCCCCCCCGCCAACGATGTTTCTGTAGTAGTACTGTAGATATACATGGAGCAATCAGGGAAGCTGTAATTTGGGGGCCACTATGATTTGCTCTGTTATGGGGACACATTGTACATGTCCTCTGCATGTGTGTCCATATCCAGGGTTTGCAATACTTAAAATATTTAGTTGCAAGGGGTTTGAATGAAAAACTGCTCAGGGTGATCAAGTACCTCAGGCATTATTCACACAAACGTATTTCGCGTCAGTGTGCGTTATAACAACAATGAACAACACACTGACCCATGAAATTTAATGGGGATATTCACACATCAGTTTTTTTGTCTCAGAGAATGCGTCCTTTGCAAGAAACTCACAGCAGGCCTTATTCTGGTTCGTTTATGCCGACCAGACCCTATTAGCCCCTTCCCACCGCAGCTATTTTTCTGGTTTTCAGTAAAAAAAAATCCTCCCCAACTTCGAAAAGCCATAACTTTTTTATTTTTTCTGTCAATATCCCTATGAGCGCTTGATTTTTGCGGGACGAGTTGTAGTTTGTCAGTTCACCATTTATTGTACCATATAATGTACTATGAAAGGGGGAAAAAATTTTGTGGGGTGGAAAATGAACAAAAAAATGCAATTCCTCCATGTCTTTTTTGCGCTTTGTCTTTACGGCGTTCACCGTGCTATTAAAACCACATGTTAACTTCATTCTGCAGGTCAATACGATTACGACGATACCAAATGTATAGATATTTTTTTTATATTTTACTAGTTATACAAGAAAAAAACGAAAAAATTTAATTTATTTTATGCCGCCAAATTCTGAGAGCCACAACTTTTTTATTATTACGTCTATTGAGCGACATGAGGGCATATTTTTTGCAGGACGAGCTGTAGTTTTTTATGGCACCATTTTAGGGTACATTGTGGCGTTTTACTTTTTTTTTTAGGGTGTTCGTGCGTATTAAATAATGTAATATTGTAATAGTTCAGAGTTTTATGGGCGTGTTCAGTACAAAGATTGCAGACCTTGGCATTCGTTAGGCCCCCAAGCTGCTATGCCAACCATAAGCACCCTGCGATCGCGGCGGGGTCGATGGGCTGTTAGAGGAAGTCACCCCCCCTCTTTCTAAGGGTAAGACTACACGGTGCGGCCACGTTGCGTTTATGTTGCGTTTTTAAACTGCAGCAAGTCATTTTTGAATAGAAGTCAATAGTGAAATTTTGGTTATGGACAGACTGCTGCTATTATATTACAATGTGTTTTTTGTGCAGTTAACTGCATCTTCATAATGTCCGACCGCATGCGGTTAATGACCGCGATGCCTAAGTTGTTGCTGAACTGCTTGCGTTTTTGCTAACAGTTCTGCAATGCAATGTAATGAACTGTATACAGGAACCACCTAACAAACTTCAACATCAGTGAAAATGATGTCCATAAACTACGTGCGTAAAAAAACGCAACAGAACTGCAGCATTACAGAGACAAAAAATGTATGCAGTTGACCGCATGCGGTTTTCAAACGCAACAAAACCGCGTCAACGACGCACCGTGTGGCCTTACCCTTACGCTAAGGGGTTAAACAACGGAGATCGTACTCGAGTATGATCTTTCTCGTTACAGTGAAGTGTCCGCTGCAACATACAGCCGACACCCGCGTTGTATGCAGCCGACATACAGCCGACACCCGCTCCATACTTCCCCTACCCGGCTATGACCTAGGTATACGTCATATGTCGGGAAGGGATTAAAGTTTATGGGTGCATAATAAAAATGGACAGCACACAGACAACATCTGTGTTCTGTCAGTTTTTCCCGGATCAAGTGCTAATGAAATGCAGAAAAATGTCTATTTATACGAATGAAAATGGATGTTTTTTGTGGACACGAATCGTACACATTCATGTACAAAAACTACCACACTTATTTGATTTCTCATGAAAATTAAGTAGGACGGACTACTTACTTACTCCCTCACTGAGGTCACAATCCCTTTGTGTTTTTGTTTTTCATATTTTTTTTATTAAAAAAAAAAAATTGTGACCTTAGGATGAGGGCTCTGTTCTGTGTGATACATCCCTAATGGTCAAATAAAAATTTGGTCACAGATACCAGTTCATGTTTTGCCCCCTACAAACATGAGGGGAGAGTTTTATCACTGTTATTGACTGCTAGGTAAATCTGAATAGAGGAGGAATTTCTGGGAGACCAGGAGATAGAAAACTTAGCACCATTTACTGCTATGGCTGACAGGAAGGCCGCTATTTCCTAGCAGATAGCAGAAGTATAGACCAAACAGTCAGCTTACTGCAACTAGTTACTACACATCATTTTTCAGGAGCATAGTAAACTCTTTTCAGATCGCTCACTGCTCACCTTTGCCTTCAGTCTGCTTCCCCACCTCAATTATTTCCATTACAAATGTTTATTTATAGAGGTGGTTCAACAAGGAAATAATGACTCAACCACATGAGTACACAAAAGAACAGAATATATATACTTCCTGTATCAAGGCATTGGGAGTGTATTAACCCTTAAAGGATGCAGCCTGTTTTGACCTTAAAGGGAATGTGTCGCGAATTAAACCTTTTAAAGTGTCGTTACTTATTTCTATTATATATTTTTTGTTTTTTGTGTATTTTTTTTTTCTTCCATATGGTGGAAAGTATTAAAATAAAATAATAATTTGTCATTTTTCCCTATGTTGGCCACCAGGGGGAGAACTTCCCAGAATTACAGCAAGGTGAATAAGGCAAAGCAACCTGACTCACAGCTGCTGTAAATGTGGGAGGGAATCTCACCCCCCCTCCCACAAGCCAGGTAAAGGTGTCTTCAAATTGCTAAGCCGTGTCTGGCAGCCATTTTGGGTGTGATTCTGCAGCGGGCAGAAGTTATAGAACACCAAAAGGCTAAGGGTATGTTCACACGCTTACTAAACAAAGGGAAAACAGCTCCTGATTTTCAGCCATTTTTTAATCAAACTCGCGTTTTTTAACGGCCGTTTTTGGAGCTGTTTTTCTATAAAGTCCATGAAAAATGGCTCCAAAAACGTCCCAAGAAGTGATATGCACTTCATTTTGGTGGGCGTCTTTTTAGGTCCCAGTTTTGGAAAATGACCACGTAAAAAACGCCCTGTCTGAACAGAACGCCGTATTTCCCATTGAAACCAATGGGCAGATAGTTGTAGGCGTTCTGCTTCCGATTTTTCAGCTGAAAACATTGTGTGTGAACATACCCTTAGAATGATGAAAGTGAAGTGAATGACTTTTCAGTTGACCAGTACACATGCCGTGTATTTGACACGTTTTTTTTTTTGCACACATAAAAAAAATGCTTGATTACACTTGATTTTGCGTGTTTGGGGGGATTTGTGTGTGTGTGTGTGGGGGGGGGGGGGGTTCTCGCCGCTGATTCTTCAAAACAGCTGATAAGCGGCTATGAAGTATCAGCGGTGCCCGTGCACACTCTGCTCTGCCACACACACACACACACACACACGCGGGAAAAGTCTTAAAGGGGTCGTCCAGGAAAACATGGCGCCGCACCTGTCCTCAGGTCGTGTGTGGTATTACAGCTCTGTCCTATTCACTTCAATGGAGGTGAACTGCAATACCAGACACAACCTGAGGACAGGTGCGGCGCTGTGTCTCCAATCCGGACACCCCTTCTGTCCTGAGATGACCCGACGGGGGAGGCGGGTGTCAGAGCCACCCACCGCCATCACTGCAGACAGAACCACACAACTACGGCATGAGGGCAGGGCTTGTCCTGAGTGCACTGTCTCTTTTTATGGACAGATTTATAGTCACGTGAACCCTGTCTGCATCAGAACCAGTAACCTAGGTCCAATCACATGACAGAGGGGGATCACCAAAAACACTGTGCACCCTCAGCCCGTCCATCCAGCCCTTTCATGGTTATATCTGCTTCTGGGAAAGCTGGGTGACCACCATTACCCCTCCTACTGGAGTGTTTAGGGATGTGACTAATGAACCTCTCACAGCTTTCCCAGACCCCTGAACGGTAAATCTCTCTAGTTGTGCTGAGACTGTTTGGGGATGTGACTAATGAACCTCTCAGTCTCAGCACAACTGGAGAGATTTATCGTTCAGGGGGTCTGGGAAAGCTGGGTGACCACTATAACCCCTCCTACTGGAGTGTATTTGGGGATGTGACTAATGAACCTCTCACACTCCAGTAGGAGAGGTAATGGTGGTCACCCAGCTTTCCCAGACCCCTGAACGGTAAATTTCTCTAGTTGTACTTAGACTGTTTGGGGATGTGACTAATGAACCTCTCAGTCTCAGCACAACTAGAGAGATTTATCGTTCAGGGGTCTGGGAAATCTGGGTACCACACTAACAGCGGGCATATTGTTTATCACCCAGCTTTCCCAGGACAGTTACATCATGTATCCTTTATACAGAGTCTCCTGCACTACTACAGGGGGGCCCGTCGGGGGTCACAAGAGCGGCGGTCTGTGAGAGAGAGAGAGAGAGGGACTGACAGAGACACACACCTTACCTGCAGTGCAGCTGGTCTTCATGTGTGACTCTGACCTGTGTCTGCGCAGTACAGAGACAGAGAGCAGATACAATAGATGGGAGCCGTTCATTGACTCTTCTGCCATTGTTTTTTGAGCTTTGATTTACGGCGTTCACCATGCAGTTTAAATAACATTTTAACTTTATTCTGTGGATTTTGGCAGCACCAAATATAATTTTTCTTTTTTATGTTTAACTACTTTTGCACAATAAAAATTCTTTAACCCCTTAAGGACGCAGCCTTGTTTTGGCCTTAAGGCTCAGAGCACATTTTTCAAATCTGACATATTTCACTTTGTGTGGTAATAACGTCAGAATGCTTAAACCTATCCAAGCGATTCGGAGACTGTTTTCTCGTATCACATTGGGCTTCATGTTCGTGGTAAAATTTGGTCGATATATTCAGTGTTTATTAGTGAAAAATTTAAATTTTGAAAAAATAGCATTTTTCAGAATTTAAATGCTTCTGCTTGTAAAACAGACGTTTATACCACCCAAAATTGTTACTAGTTCACATTTCCCATATGTCTACTTTAGATTGGCATCGTTTTTTGAACATTTTTTTATTTTTCTTAGACGTTACAAGGCTTAGAACATACACAGCAATTTCTCATATTTTTAAGAAAATTTCAAAAGCCTTTTTTTTAAGGTACCTGTTCAGTTCTGAAGTGGCTTTGAGGGGCCTATGTATTAGAAACCCCCATAAAACACCCCATTTTAAAAACTAGACCCCTCAAAGTATTCAAAACAGCATTTAGAACGTTTTTTTTAACCCTTCAGGCGTTTCACAGTGTCGAAGAAACCCCTTCCAGGTAGCACCTTTTGGGATGGGTGCTCTAATGGGCTCCCTCTGCTTTGTCAGGTGGTATTCAAATATGGTAATTGAAGTATCAGCAGTGCACCGGGAGATCAATAAAGACAATAGCAATCTGTTGTCTCAATCAATATTCTCATTTATTATCAAGATACATAGTTTAATATACCCTCAGGGCGTACCCTCTAACCAGGGTGTTACCTCTCATGGAACAATCATAACATTTTACACGTAGACTGAAAATACGTCATAGGGTACCTTCCCACTGAGGTCACGTGATCTTTCTAACACCTGCAAATCCTGGCCTACAAACAATAGAAATGTAGGAGGTTTTCATAAGTGTATGTGATGATTTCATATATGTGTGTGAAATACTGAGATAAAGAATTAATTGGAAATATAATGATTATTTCAGGTTTAGGCGTTCTGCCAGACTCCTATCTACCAGTATTGAAGGCCACGAAAAAGAACACAAAGTAATAACTTATTCCCTTGTGATTCAAACAGAACCAGAAGGAGATCATTACAAAATGGAGAATACATATCTTCATAATCCGGCATCCTGCTTGATAATTCATAGTGTAATTTAATACAGAAAACATAAGCAATTTGACCATCCATCACAAAAGGAATTAAAGCAAAGTGGAGGTGAAATTTGCAAACTTCATTTTTCTTGCTGAATTTCAATTTTATTCAATTTTTTTCTGTAACACAGAAGGTTTTACCAGAGAAATACTACTAAATATGTATTGTCCAGATTCTGCAGTTTTTAGAAATGTCCCACATGTGGCTCTAGTGCGCTCGTGGACTAAAACACAAGCCCTAGAAACAAAGAATTTGTGCATTTTGAGGCCTCTTTTTTATTAGAATATATTTTAGGCAGCATGCCTGGTTTGAAGAGGTGTTGAGGTATCAAAGCAACGGAAACCCACCAGAAGTGACCCCATTTTGGAATCTACACCCCTCAAGGAATTAATTTATGGTTGTTGTTAGCATTTTGACTGCACAGTTTTTTCACAGCACCAATTTGAATTAGGCTGTGAAATTAAAAAAATGACATTTATTTCCAATAACATGTAATTTTTGATCAAAATTTCTTATTTTCAAAGGGAACAAAATACACCATTTTGTTGCCCAATTTGTCCTTAGTGCGGCAATACCCCATTTGTGGTGATAAACTGCCGTTTGGGCCCAAGGGAGGGCTCAGAAGAAAAGGAGCGCTATGTGTTTGTTGGAGTCCAGATTTTGCTGGATTTGTTTTTGGGTGCCATGTCGCATTTGCAGAGCCCCAGAGGTATCAAAACAATGGAAACCCACCAGAAGTGACCCCATTTTGGAAACTACACCCCTCAAGGATTTCATTTATGGTTGATGTTAGCATTTTGAGCGCACAGTTTTTTCACAGCACCTATTTCAATTGGGCTGTGAAATGAAAAAAAATATATTTTTTCCAATAAGATGTCATTTTTTATAAAAATTTCTTATTTTCACAGGGAACAAAATACCCCATTTTGTTGCCCAATTTGTCCTTAGTGTGGCAATACCCCATTTGTGGTGATAAACTGCCGTTTGGGCCCATGGCAGGGCTCAGAAGGAAAGGACCACCATTTGGCCTCCTGGAGCTTTTCTGGTGCAAAATCATGTATGCAGAAGCCCCTGAGGTACCAGTACAGTTGAAACCCCCGAGAAGTGACCCCATTTTAAAAACTACACCCCTTAAGACATTCATCTAGAGGTGTAGTGAGCATTTTGACCCCACAGGTACTGTGTAAAAGATAATGCGCAGCGTGAGATTTGCAATTTTCTATATATATATATATATGGCATGTCAGTGTCCGATATAGTGTGCCCAGCATGCGCCACCGGAGATCTACACCCCATAAGCTGTAATGTGGGTTCTCCCGGGTACGGCAATACCCCACATGTGGCTGTTATCAGCTGCCTGAGCACACGGCAGGGCTCAGAATGGAAAGATGAGGGGGATAAGCTGTGTGGAGTGTATCAGGGTAAATTAAAGATTAAGGGATGTATGATAAATTCGAAAACAATTTTTCATACAGAGCCCTGGTTTTTCGGGACACGTGTCACATTGGTATATTGTTTCCCTCCTTATCCCCCTCTTTGAGCAGACTCTGCACCTCTTTTGACTTTTTCCCGTCTTGGTAGTTTTGGGAACTTCTCCTGGAAAGTGTTGCCCTGGTACGATGCGTGTGGCCTCGCTTCCAGAAGTACTGGGTGTCCCCTCTTCTTGGTCCCTAAAGATTAGGTTCTTGATAACCACCTCTTGAAATTCCAGGAAAGTTCGCCTCTGGCCTGCACATCGATGTAGCACGTACGCATTGTACAATGCCATCTTATGATATGATCATCATATGATGTGCACGGCCAGCTTCTTATACCACACCCTCGATTTCCGCATGGCGCTGTAGGGCTTCAGGACTTGATCTGACAAGTCAACCCCTCCCATGTACCTATTGTAGTCCAGGATGCAGTCTGGTTTGGGGGTCTCTATACTGGTACCTCGTACAGGTACATGGGTACTGGCGTGGCCATGTATTGTTGTCAATACAAGGACATCTCTCTTGTCCTTGAACTTGACACACAGTATATTGCTGCTAGATTGTGCCCTGCTCTCACCCCTTCTGAGTGTTTGCCCAAGCAGAGTCTTAGGGAGGCCTCTCAGATTTTTTCTAGCAGTGCCGCATGCCACAGTATTTCTGGAAGCGAGGCACTTGAAGAGTGGGACACTGGTATAAAAATTATCCAGGTAGAGTTGGTAACCCTGGTCCAGCAGTGGGTGCACCAAATCCCACACAATTTTTGCATTAATTCCCAGTAAGGAGGTGCATTCTGGGGGCTGAATACTGCTGTCCTTCCCTTCATATATCCTAAATTTATATGTATACCCTGATGCACTCTCGCACAGCTTATACATCTTCACGCCATACCTTGCCCTCTTACTCGGCAGGTACTGGCGGAATTGAAGCCTCCCTTTAAAATGTACCAGGGACTCATCAATAGAAATACACTTCTCGGGGGTGTAGGCTTGGGCAAACCGGGCACTGAAATGGTCTAATAGGGGTCTCAGTTTGTACAAACGGTCAAAACTGGGGTCATCTCGGAGTGGGCACTGCTCATTATCCGTATAATGTAAGAAGCAAAGTATTGCCTCATAACGCATCCTGGACATGGCCATACGGTACATCGGGTGTGGTATAAGATGTCCGTGCTCCAGTAGGTCCTAATGGATGGCTTTTTCAGAAGCCCCATGTTCAAGTGAAGTCCCCAGAACTTGCCCAACTCTGCTGCATCTACAGCTGTGGGATTGGGCATAAAATGATGTGGGGTTCTTAGTAATATACTGTTGGGCATATAAATTAGTCTGGGAAACCATAAGATTTATAAAGTCATCTGTAATGGACGGGGGTAGGGAAACAGACAAGTGAGCCCTAATCTACCCACCACTCAGTCCCTGCCTACTTGCAACGACCCGCCCTAGGCGACGGGGTACAACTGGGCGACGGTCCCTACGCTCAATAAGTGCACGACAGACAAACAGACAAGGGAACACAGAAGCAAGGGAAATGGGGCAGTTGCCCACGGCAACACCGTGAGCAACAAGAGTAGTGAACGAGCCGAGTCAAACCAGGAGTGTACGAGGTGCCAAACGCAGAGCAGGAGAGTAGTGAACAAGCCGAGTCAAACCAGGAGTGTACGAGGTACCAAACGCAGAGCAGGAGAGTAGTCAGTAAGCCAGGGTCAATATGAAGCAGGGACAAATAGTTCAAGAAGCTGCAGCAGGGCCAGGAAACCAACAGAGAAGAATCACAAGCAAGGAGGAACAGGAAAGGCAGGTATAAATAGACAGAGGGCGGGAGCTAGCTCCGTCTGGCCAGGCTGTGATAGGCTCTCCCACTCCTAAGCCTGCCATCCTGAGTGGTGGAAGATGGAGTCAGTCTCACAGACATAGAAGCAGGTGCAGACTGATTACCTATGGGCGTTGACACAGAAGCTGTGCCTGGCAGATCCTTTACATCATCAGTGAAGAAGAACTTGAAAAAGTCCATTTCACTGAGCCCTGCCGTATTAAATTTTTATCCCTGAGCTGCCCATGTAGTCTGGGATTTGGAGCTCATAAATGTCTGGTGTGGGGGTCCAAATGGGGTCACTTCACTCGGGGGCTTGAACTGCGGTGGTGGTCCTGGGGCGTCTCCTAGGGGGTTCCTCTTCTTCATCACTGGATGAGGAGGTGGATAAGTAAAACAGAGTCTCACCACCCGACGACTCTGTGTCGGAGGCAATAAATGAATATGCCTCTTCGGCACTAAATGACCGTTTGGACATGTTTGATTGCTTCCCTAACAAGGAGCAATAGGCTGCTACCTAAACCAGCCAAAAATATTGATGTTTTTATAGAACGAGTGGGAATCCCTGACACTAAACCTAACTAGGGCGAGGGTTCCTAACACTAAACCTAACTAGATTTTATTTGAACTTCCCTGAGACTAAATCTAACTACGGCGACTATTCCCTGACCCTAAAGCTAAGTAGATTATTCCGAGCTTCCCTGACGCTAAACCTAACTACGGTGATGGACCCCTAACGCTAGATTTAACTAACTACGGTGACGGATTACTGACGCTAAATTCCCTGACGCTATACCTAACTACGCTTTTTGACGGTTCCCTGACACTAATTAACCTTAATACTAAACTAACCAGTTAAATTGTCTAAATTAAGTTTTTTTTTGTTTTTTTTAAATTTGTATATATTTTTTTGTTTTATAAAGAAAAAAATAAGGAAAATAAGAGATCACTGACCAAAAACGTGGGGGAACACAAAGAGGAAGGGTACAGGACTGAGTAGTGGATTGGGGAGGTGGGAAGCAGAAAAAAATGTGGTTTTAACTTCTTTTTTCACTTTTTTTCACTCTTTCTCTTCTCTCTCTCTTTCTCACACGCGCTCTGAACGCCTCGCTATCTCCAACAAGGCATTCAGGGCGGATGTGAGGTCAGGGAGAGGAAGTGAAGCAACCGATCGCCACTATTGGACAGTTACTCACTAACTGACCAATAGGAGCGATCGTGGAGGCGGGACCATCGCGGCAGGTCCCGGCGTATTGAGCTGTGATAGCCTGCTGTCGGAAACAGCAGCTGTCACAGCTCGTGCACGCGCCGGGGGAAAATGGCGATGCATTTTCCCCGCGACGTAATATTCCGTCGCTGAGCACGAAAGTATTGGTTAGCGCGACGGAATATTACGTCGCTGAGCGCGAAGGGGTTAACAAAACATTTTCATTTGTTTTGTGTCGCCATACTCTGAGAGCAATAACTTTTTTTTTTTTTTAGTTGATGGAGCTGTGTAAAGACTTGTTTTTTGCTGAATGAGTTGAGGTTTTCATTGGTACCATTTTGGAGTACAGACGATTTTCAATTCTGACATTCACCATGCATGTTAAAGAGGTATTCCCGGCTTACACATTTATAGAATATCCAGAGAATACGCCATAAATGTCTGATAGATGCCAGTCCCAGCTCTGGGACCGGCACCTATATAGAGAACAAGGGTCACCCGACCCCCGTTCCGCCAGGTGCGGTGGCGACTGGCCAAATATTTCAGGTAGGGACTAGTGGAGAGGCTCTCTCAATTCTACTTTATGGGAGTTATGGAAACAGCCGAGCAGCGCTTTTATGTTCTACTCCTCTTCCTCGGCTGTTTTCGTTACTCCCATTTAAAGCGTCTCTCTCTCCACTAGTCCCCACTTGAAATGCTGCCACACCAGGCTTAAGGGGGTTGCGTGACCCCCTTTCTTGATAGACTCACATGTGGGACCCACATGTATCAGTCATTTATGGCAAATCCTGTGGATATGCCATAAATGGCTAAGTTGGGACTACCCTTTTAAGTAACGTGATCATTTTATAGTTTGGATTACAGATGTAGCAATACCAATTATCTGTACTTTGTGTAATGACGGGGGTGGGGAGACAGACAAGTGAGCCCTAATCTACCCACCACTCAGTCCCTGCCTACTTGCAACGACCCGCCCTAGGCGACGGGGTACAACTGGGCGATGGTCCATACGCTCAATAAGTGCACGACAGACAAACAGACAAGGGTACACAGAGCTAGGGGGAGAAAGGGGCAGTTGCCCACGGCAACACCGTGAGCAACAAGAGAAGTGAACAAGCCGAGTCAAACCAGGAGAGTACGAGGTGCCAAACGCAGAGCAGAAGAGTAGTAAACAAGCCGAGTCAAACCAGGAGAGTACGAGGTGCCAAACACAGAGCAGGAGAGTAGTGAACAAGCCGAGTCAAACCAGTAGTGACTATTTCAATTGCCATTGTTTCTGTGAGGGAAAGAGTGATTGATTGGTTGAGCATTCTACCAATCAGCAATCAGCAACAGTAAACTGCCAGATGTATACCTTTAATATTTATTATATAATTGTTTTATTACTTTCATTTGAATTGCTACTATATTTATTATACTTATAATGTGAGGTTCTTAACGCTTAGTTTGATCAAAGTGTGTGAGCCCATCTACCACGAAAAGGCAACCTCATACAGGAGGTCCCTACACAGAACATTATGCCTATATAATTGTAGACACCTCTCTCTAGGGACTAAGCCCACAAAATTAGCTCAGGTTAGGAAGTCAACTTTTATCTGCTCTAATTAACCACTTCCCGACCTCCGACGGTAAATTAACGTCAGCGCTTGCTGGGCTTTGTGCAGCGCCGACGTTAATTCATGTTCCTCCTAAAGTCGGCGATCGGGTCCCCCAGAGTGCGTCTAGCACCCGGAACGAGCTGTTGCTATCAGCCTCTGGTCTGGGTGCTCTCATCAGGGCCTGATTGGTTGAGGTCCTAATCATGTGATCGCTATGATAGCCAATCATAGCGACCACAGGGAAAGTTTGTTGTATTAACAAACTTTCCCGGCACTTCATGGTTATAACTTTTTCTCTCCCACTGCCTCCTGTCAGTGTGAGTTCGGAAGAGAGAGAAGACAGAGAAAGTGTTAGCAGTGCGATCGGGTGTCCCAAAGTAGCGCTGACACCTGGATCGCGCTGTTAACACCAGTCTCTGGTCCCGGAGACATGATCGGGACCTGATTAGTTCAGGTCCCGATCATGTGATCGCAGGGAAAGTTTGTTTCTGCAACAAACTTTCCCGGGGACCGATTGCGGGTGCTGCGATTGGTGTCATGGCAAAACCGGAGGCCATACAACGGCCTCCGGGTCTGCCATGCACGGAAGACTATGAGGACCAGCGGGAGGCTGATCCTCATATTCTTTCTGTCAGTGTGACTCTCAGGCCGGATTCACACTAGCATGTGCGTTTTGCGTGTGCAAAAAACGTTGCAGTTGCGTGTGTCATCAGTGAATGGTGCGTGGCTGCGTGATTTTCACGCATATGCCATCCTTATGGCACGCGGTTTTGGTGTTTGGGTCTGACCCCTAGAAGAAGCCAGAATGCTGGCGAAACGCGTGTCGGGTGCTTAGAACTTTTACATGTCCATGATGCAACACATGGCCTTAGCTGTACAGCTCATATCAATCGGTCTCTAGCTTAACTACAGTTTCCTACTATACGGCTGACAGCCGTCAGTTGTCTATCTAGCAGTACAACAGCTAGCAACACACTCCGCTGTGTCTCATACCTGCAGCTGGGTGTGTTTTCCCTTTTAGCTGCCACACTACGTTTAACCGCCAGTGAATTCTCTGTGCGGTCTCTTCCGCGTTGCTACTCCGTCTACTCACGGGAGCAGAGCGCGGTCCCTACCCTGCAGGACTGTCTGTCCTTCAGGGTTAATTTTGGTATCACAGCGCTAGAGTCCCTGCTGCCCTGCTCTCAGACACAGCGTACATGCTGGTCTGACAATGTTGAGAGCAGAGCCCGACTTCAGGACGGCTCACGGATACCGCTGTCCCGGCTGACAGCTGAGCGCTGTTACACTGTGCAGACACCGCTGCTCTCCACGCTGCTGCTCTGGCATCAGGGACACCGGCGTGAGAGCGCAGTCGGCAGGCACACGTTCATACTGTGCCGCAATACAACCGCATGGCAACACACTAGTATTATCCATCATTAAATTGCTGCTGTCACAGCTTGACACTATACTTTACTTTCTCTTGACTACTTCAGGAGTTCCCATGCGGCTCTTGCCGATATGATAATCCAAATCTACTTGTACCACGCTGCTTGTTAGCCCAGGCAGCACAGAGGCTCACGTGCTTCCGCTGGCAGCACACTACTCTATGTGAATCACAAGTACTGTCAATTGATTAATTGCTGCTGTCACAGTTTGAGATTATATTCTACTGTCTCTTGACTACCCTAGGAGTTCCCATACAGCTTCTGCCAATATGATAATCCAAATTTACTTGTACTGCGCTGCTTGCTAATTCAGGCAGCACAGAAGTTTACATGCCTCCTACTGTGACCATATTTGACAGCACAACATTTCATGCAAAATCACAGTATTATTCACAACATATTGTCATATGGCCAAAAGGTATGTGAGTTTGGGGGTTACTCACACATACTCGATTGCACCATCGGATTTTTGGTTCAATTGTTTATTTTAATGCATACTAATAAAAGTTAAATATTAATAGATTTTCCCCTCTCCTATTCCCTCAAGCATACAACTTACTTAGGTGGTGTACACCAGTGTGATGTATTGTCTATATCATTGCGTGATATAAATTACGTATCATAAATAGTTTTATCCTGGCACAGGATACCAAGTATTTGAGGAGAAAATGGAAGAAAACAGACCATCTGTACAATGGTTCATTGAAACACAATCGGAATGGTTTTTACACAATGGCATCCCTGAATGGTTTCATGGCGTTATCACAAGAAAGTAAGTGTCTTAACTATATTAAAAATCCTTTTGTTTTATCATCGGGTTATCCTAGTGATCCTCCCTTCACGATTGGACGGCTCGTTTTAAGTCATTATGAGACCTTTTTAGAGTTTTACCATTTCTAGTGAAAATACCTTAGAATTCAACAAAGGAAAACCACAAGATCTAATGTGATTAGGCAGCTCTGTAACCTAGACAGAGACCTGTATGCCACCGTGGTTCCATGGCATACCTAAAAAAAGAGGCAGAGCTTGCAAATGCTGTAGTAGGAGGAGGCCTGGCACTGAACTACTTCCTCTGCTTGCTGTGATTATACTGTAAATGTATGTGCCGCCACTTTGGGGAGCTCAATGCATGCAGATTTAAACAGTTCCTTTTGAGTTCAATACTAGCTGTATACATCCATCTGCAGTTAGCTCCTCCTAGTGGTAGCTGCATTCAGCTAGAAGTATACATTTTTGTTATCATCATATGATCACACTCATACATAGTGCTGTTTTCTGCATCAAATATAAAACTAGATATTTAGTGTAAGTTTAACATTTAACACCTTATTCGCTGCATACTGCTATCAAGGACTGGGGGAGGGACACTGTTGAAATTAATAGTTTTCATAATATTTAACAATATGCGTGTAGTATAAATAGTATGCAAATGTATTTTAGAGGAAAGTACTGCCTAAAAAAAAATAGAAAAGGCTTCATATAATTATGACTGCTGGAATGACAAGATAGATTTAAAAAAAATATTAGTTCCCTCCTGTATCCTTTAATTATCTGGGAGCGTAAGGCTATGTTCACACACTTAGCAAAAAATGACAGAAAATACGGAGCTGTTTTCAAGGGAAAACAGCTCCTGATTTGCAGACGTTTTTATTCAAACTTGCGTTTTTCGCTGCGTTTTTTACGGACGTTTTTGGAACTGTTTTTCCATAGAGTCAATGAAAAACTGCTTCAAAAATGGCTCAAGAAGTGACATGCACTTTTTCGCGGCCGTTTTTTCCGCGGCCGTTTTTCAAAACAGCCGCGTAAAAAAAATCCCGTCAAAACAGAATGCCATTTTTCCCATTGAAATCAATGGGCAGATGTTTGGAGGCGTTCTGCTTCGGATTTTTCGGACGTTTTTGCTGTTTCAAGAAAACAAAACTCTAACCTCTACGATGAGATTTTTGTTTTGTATGATCACGTAAAAAAACTTGTCTTTATTACAATTATAGGGATGCGGAAGATTTACTGAAGGACGAAACAATGGGATGCTTTCTTATCAGAGTTAGTGAAAGCAGAATTGGCTACAGCTTATCCTACAGGTAATGTGGTACTTTAAATTTAAAGTCTTAAAAGAATTAAAACCAAAACGAGTTTTCTATTAAAAAATAAGTTAAAGTGCAATAAGATAGGATAAGGCCTGCTGATGGATTACTTTATTACCTTATTCATAGGACTATGGATCGCTACAGACATTTCATGATTGATGTTTTGAAAGATCAACAATGCATCCTTTCTGGAGATACAAGAACCCACAATACACTAGAGGATCTTGTAAAGTATCACACACAGAATCCTCTGTACCCTTATAATGAAGTTTTAACTCAATCATGTGGACAGGTACGTGATACCCCCAATTTTGACATGAAAATATAATCCATATTCACAGTGAATCGATTTTATATGTATTATGCAATTCTTGTACTCGCTGCTGATTTACATACTTTGGGTTACAGGGTTCCTATAAATGCCTAAAAAGAGGTTTGTAAAAATATGACAACATTGGCAATATAAGCAACACATGTAGCAATATAGTATCTTTGTAATACACGTTCAGTAAAAGGGTATTTAGTTCTTAGACATTTATGACATATCCACAGGAAGACATATCCTCATAAGTGTCTGATAGGTGCGGGTCCCAGGAAACCCATTTGACAATTTAAAGCGACAATCAACTTTTTCCGTAACTCCCATAGACTTCAATGGAAAGACATTGCGTACGGTCGCCACTCTTTTGATTTCTATGAGAAAAGTGATGCTTTCTGTCAATGAACATGGGTCACGGGAAACTGTTCTCCCATAGGTGAGGTACTCACAGGTGGAGCGGCACCTAAGGGTATGTTCACACACAAACTCGAAAACGTCTCAAAATATGGAGCAGTTTTCAAGGGAAAACAGCTCCTGATTTTCAGACGTTTTTTGTGCCACTCGCGATTTTCGCTGCAATTTTCACTGCGTTTTTTACTGCCGTTTTTGTAGCTTTTTTCAATAGAGTCTATGGAAACCGGCTCCAAAAACTTCCCAAGAAGTGTCCTGCACTTCTTCTTTTTCGCAGCTGTTTTTTACGCGTCAAAAACGCCACGACAAAATGCTCCGTCGGTACAGAATGCCGTTTTCCCATTGAAATCAATGGGCAGATGTTTGGAGGCGTTCCCCTTTCAATTTTTCGGACATTTTTCGGGCATTTACGGCACGAAAAACGGACGAAAATAGGCCGTGTGAACATACCCTAAGGCTGTGTTCACACTGAGTTTTTTGCAGGAGGAAAATTCTGCCTCAAAATTCTGTTTGGAATTTTGAGGCAGATTTTGACCTTCCTGCACGGCGTTTGCCGCGATTTTCGCCGCGTTTTTCGCTCGCGCCCATTGAGTGCCACGGGCAACAAACTCAGCGAAATATGCTTTCTGTGCCTCCCATTGATGTCAATGGGAGGTCAGAGGCGTAGCCGCGTAACCCGCTCGGGGGAAAAAAACGCCCCGCCTCCCATTGAAATCAATGGGAGGCATTTTCGGCCGGTTTTTGACGTTTTGCGGAGCGGTTTCCGCTCCAAAAGCTTGTCAAAATACTGAACAGTGTGAACAGGGCCGAACAGTCATTTTTGGCATAAATACTCTAGATAGGAAAACCCCTTTAACGTTTTTTGATGCTTTCGCTTATTTTTAAGTTGTTTTTTGGTCTGAACAGTATATATATATATTTAAAAAAAATCTCTTGTTGCTTGTACTAAAGAGAAATAAGCACTCCATATGCCGCCACACGGAGACATATTCTGAAGGTATTCTGCCCTAGAAGCAATGCTTCTTGGGGAGAATAGCTTCAGAATACAGTGTCTGACAGAATATTTAGCAATATTTTTCTGTTGTCATATGTGATACGCTCATGTGCGTGAGCCCTAAGATCCATCAACAGCAGCTTGCTTGCTTTTTTAAAGTTTTCAGGTAAGCAGTCCATTATTTCTACATTGTTCAGTAAAAATTAAGTGAAAATGTAATGAACACAGCAAGTCCGTATTGAAAGATATATTGTAAACATATTAGCTTTGCTATTTGCTGATAATATAGTCAAGTTGGAGCTAAATCTAAGGGTCTGTTCACATCAACATTCGGCATCCGTTCATCTGTTCCGTTCAACCTTTCCGTCAGAAGATCCGATAAAAGGAAAGCCAAATGTAAACCATAGCTTCCGTCTGCATTTCCATTTATCTCAATGGTAATGCTTCAGTTTCAGTTGGTTTCAGTTTGTTTCCGTTCCGGAAAGTTTTTGTCACGGAAACAGTGCTGTCAACTACGCTATCATTTCCATGAAAAAATGTAAAGTTTACGGATGCCGAATGCTGATGTGAACAGGCCTTTAGTTGAAGCTGCAGTTTAAAAACTAAAGTAAATAGTGTGGACTTCACATTGAATCACATTGAAGTGCTCTTTGTAAACTTTTTAATAAAATAATGAAACTTTTTCCCTTGCAGTTGTAATAAGGACTGAAACATAATAGCAGCATAGTTATCCAGTTAACTTGATACAAACATTCATGATCTGATCTGTTACAGAAAACAACATCCGTTGCGGATTATGAAGAATTATTTGAAAACAGACCAAAATTGCCCACACCATTTCACAGTCCAGAGCATTTTTCTATAAGCATCCCCATGCCTGCCTCACTGACTGCAGAAACACACGTCCCACCTTTGCCACCAAGAAGATTTCAGACTTCCAATTCCTTCAATTCCCAAATAATGACACCACCATGCAATCCTGCCACAGTCAACATGCTGTATCCATCCCTGCCCACAGAACTACAGATGCCAAGCAACACTGTAAGTAAATGAATTTTAGCATGTTGACAAGCATAGATCTTGTTAACAGTACCTGGGAAAACACTGGTGGGCATGGTCACTACTGGTGGGCATGCACACTACTGGTGGGCATGCACACTAGTGGGCAAAAAAATAGGAAACGGTTGAAAGTTCTATTCCTTAAATATTAATTTAATATTAAATCAGGTTGTGCTTTTTATTTGCAGGTCCTTGTGGTGCCAAGGGAACACAGATCTATAACAAAGTCACAAAGTGTAGATTTACTATACCCAAATACAGCTCAAAGCTCAAATTGGAACACTAAAGATGGAGAAAAACTGGGCAATTCATCAAAGAAACCCTTGAAAGCTTGTAAAACTGCAGTGAACAAAGCAGTGTCTTTCATGAAAGAAGGAGAATTAGCTCAGGATTTTAAGAAAATGGAAAATGCGATGTCAATGCACATGAAAAATGTCAGGGGCAATTTTGGACGCTTGGGGCAGGCAGGACAGAAGAATTCAGCTCCAACACCACAGCAGAGATATCATCAACCAAGTGCCCCAGAGGAATATAGAGCACCTCCCCCGTTTGCACCAGGATTTTCCTAAACAGGAGAAAGTGGACTAATGTTGAAATATACTGTACAGTAATATCATATACATGTGGGTATCATGGATTTTCTTGAAGTAAAGGCAAGTGCACTTACCCTGTACTATAGAACACAAAGTCTCTACGTGTCCATATTACAGAGTTTGCCACCCTATACATATAGCCTCTGTGAGGCGCCTTATCCTCCCCTAGGAGCAATGCTATTAGGGGAGAATAACTGTAATCCAGCATGGATTCTGAATGAGAAAAAACCTCTATGTGCCTCCGCATAAAATTGGAGGTAAGGTATCGGCACTGCATTATGGATCCGCAGAACATAGACCTGAAATATGGCCATGTGCATGAGATCTAAAGGGCAGTAACACTGATATAACACTACAGCCTCTGCTATAAGATGTAGATGTAACTCAAACATACATACACAGACAATGTTTTATTATAAAACCTCTTTTTAGAGTAACATTGGGATCCTGTGAATATGTCATTAAATAACAAAATATGACTGTTTCCTGGTATATAGCTCACTGAGAAAGGATGGTTCAATTAGTATGAAAAATCTACTTTGTGACTATCATCTAAGAAGTAACGTCTGATCAGTTTAACCAGATAATAGCCAGGCTAAACTTGTTTGCCCCCAATCTTGTGCACACTGTGGGTAGACTAGAAACAAAATGTGCTACACAGAATCCAAAATACAGCATCAATTTGGTAGTTTCATCATGGTCCGGCAGTGTACAGTCATTGCAAGGAGTAGTATAAAGTGTGTTAACCTCAAGACTGTCTGACAAAATCTCTCCTATACTTGCTGTCAGAAATGTTCTTCTGTTCCCTGTTCCCTGCCAGTATCCCACTGTCCAGTGAAATGACAGATGTTTTTACCTATAATACCTCTTCTTACTACTTCTATGGTTTAGCAAAATAGTCTGGGTTTTCTAGAGTTATGTAACGAAAGTTTAAAGACTGTGTAATGCAGTGATTCCCGAGCCCCTGAAAAATGCTTCCCTCCTGGGTAACTCTGATTCCCATTCCTTACTCAAAAAGCTTTGTGTAGCACGGATTTAGCATTCTAGAATTCTTTCTCATTGGCGAGGTTTGTTGACAGCATCTATGTTCAGAATGGAATTGATTTACCATTCATCCTGTAAAAGTGACAGTACTTGCTGCCGCTTTCTTCTGAGGAACCCCTTCCAGTTTTCAGGGAACCCTGGTTGGAAACACTTATACTGTGTAATGAAGACTGTACAAATAATGGAATGGTGTTGGGAAAGGGAGTAGGAGTAGTTAGATATATTGTGGCCGAAGTCTAGATTTACATATTTGTGCCCTCTCCAGTCCTGGCACCACGATGTGTATAGAACTATGACCTGGGCAGACAATTGATGCAAACAATTGTGATTTTAACAGCATACAACCTAATTTTGGTCACTTTTGAAAACACATTTTATTACAATGTACTTACATTTCAACTCTGCTGCAACTAAGAGCCTGTCTGCATCGGAGTCGGGTTTCGTTTGGGGTTTCCGTTCATCTATCCATCAGAAGAACAGATGAACGGAAAGCCGAACAGAAACTACAGCTTTTGTTTTCATTACCATTGATTTCACTCGTAATGCTTCCATTTCAGTTGGTTTCCGTTCCGTAAAGTTTCCGTTTCTTTTACGGAAACAATAGCGTAGTCGACTAAAAGATTGCTGTACAGCATAGACTGTTACTGTTTGGTTACAGAATGTTTGTATGAAATACTTGTGTTTAAATGTTAAATATTATTGTTATATAAATATAATGTAATATCTAAAAATATGACTAAAATTAGGCCTTTCCTGGAATAAACCTGTTCAGGCCAAAATTCACCCATGCAATGTGGCGCATTTATTAAATTTTTTTCATACGCAAAGCCAGGAGTGGATACAAAATAGAGAAAACTTATAAAGGGAAGAATTGTACTCCTCTTTATTGCATCCACTGCTACTTTTGGTAAAAAAACAACAATTAGAAAAATACCTGCACCATAACTACACTGTATGAATTGGGGCTTTCTCTGCTATTGCAACATTACAAATAAATGCACATGAACGATGTGTGACTCAACAATCCACCAGCAGAAATAGTTTGCAAAGAATATTGTTATTTATCACAATTGTATTTGTTCTTTTTGTAGATCTGTGTTTTATAGTTTATCTGTTTAGTTTTACATATGTTCTTCTTCCTTGTTGCCAATCTAGAATTTACAGTAAAATCCTTCAAATACACATGTAACACACTTAATCAGCTCTTGCTGAGAGCTACATGGTTGGTAACTATTGACCAAAACAGCCGCCGACGATCAGGAGTATCACAGCATACCTTATAATGGGAGAAGATTGAGTTGATCAGTTTGTACCACATGAAAAGCTATGAACACCTTTGAAGGTATTTTTTTTTTTTTATAAATAGATTAGTCAGTGTGTTTTGTGTAACTTTGTAATTAGTCTTTATTAAAAAAACATCCTTTAACTTTTGGAGATACGGCAGTTCTGTATTCTCTATACATAGCAGCTCAGTGGCGGATTAAGTAGACTATAGGCCCTGGGCTGTTACCCAAACTTGGGCCCCCCTTCTCCCCCGCCACACCGTAACACTACCTTTTTGTGCAAGAATTAACAAATGGGTGTTACGATTCCCCTTGTCAAAGGGCTGTGTCCCTACATACTGACAGTCTCCAACCATCGCTGACAGTATCACACTGTGCAGGGACACATCCTCCTGACAACGGGAATGGTAACACACAGGAGAGGTGACAGATTCTCTATAAATCTAGTGACTCACAGGTGACGACTTCTCAGATTCTGGTAACTTTTTTCCTCTTTTCTTCTCCATCCGGTCCAGACTTCATGACGACTTCTCCCGGCCATGACCCATTTCTGCAGAATTTGCCACTTAGATGTCTTCTGTTTCTCACATTTCCAACATTTCTACACCTATAAATGAAAATAAAATTATCATGGTGCCACATACTGTGCCTCTAAATATAATAGCACCATACACTGCACCCCTGAATATAATTGTGTCAAACCCTGTATAGTAAAGCACCACATGCACAAAGGGCCCTGTATATAGCGTCACACACACAGCCCCTGTAGATAGCGTCACACACACAGCCCCTGTAGATAGTGCCACACACAGCCCCTGTAGATAGTGCCACACAAACAACCCCTGTAGATAGGGTCACACACACAGCCCCTGTAGATAGCGTCACACACACATCCCCCTGTAGATAGCGTCACACAAACAGCCCCTGTAGATAGCGTCACAAACACATCCCCCTGTAGATAGCATCACACACACATCCCCCTGTAGATAGCATCACACACAGCCCCCTGTAGATAGCGTCACACACACAGCCCCTGTAGATAGTGCCACACACAGCAGTGATGAAGGGAGGGAGTGAGTGATGGAGGGATAAAGAGAGGGAGGGATGAAGTGAGGGAGTGATGAAGAGAGTGAGGAAGTGAGTGATGGAGGGAGAGAGGGAGTGGGTGATGGAGGGAGTGAGTGATGAAGGAAGGGGGTAATGGATGGATGAATTGATGAAGAGATGGAGGGAGGGATGAAGGGATGGGGGTTTGGAAAAGCACTCACCAGCCTGGAGCTCTGTGTAAAGACCTGACTGGTGGGCGGGCCTTCTCCCCTGCAGAATATCTGCTTCTTCACTGTGGTAGAAGGACCTGATTGGTGGGCGGGGTCACATGGGCATGACGTCATCAAAAGGTCCTTTAGCCTACTATTCGGAGCACATTTATGTAGAGAGGTGTAACTTTCACTATCCCGGCTAAGCCTGCCCCGAATTGCTCTCCCTGCACCTTCTCCCCATCTCTGCAGCGACAGTTAGCAGCGCAAGTGCGCTGCATAGTTTTTAAGATTATGTGCCCATATTATGATCCGCCATTGTAGCAGCTGTATCGCTCGTTTTACACTGAATCCATCAGTCCCGCAGATCTGACAGGTTCAGTGTCAGAGGGTCCTGTCAGAGACACGCAGGACCCACCGACACTGAACCCGTCAGGACCACGGGACTGACGGATTCAGTGTAAAACGAGCGATTCAGCTGCTATGTATAGAGAATACAGAACTGCTGTATATCCAAAAGTTAAAGGATTTTTTTTTAATAAAAACTAATTACAAAGTTACACTAAACACACAGACCTATTTATTAAAAAAAAATTAAAAAAAATGCCCTCACAGGTGTACATAGCCTTTAAATATAGATCAGAGGAAATGTCCACCTGTGGTCGGAGTACCATTTTTCCTATAATTGAGCACCTAATTCTTTGCTAAGTATTCAATTTGATGTAACAATTATTTCTGCCTGCAGCCGTCACTTGAGGGGGGTTACCGCATATGATTCATACATTGAACGTAATAATCAAACAGTATGTAGTAAGCTCCTAAGCCCCCTTTCTTCCTGTGGGGACGGCAGTACTTTAAAGTATTCATATTTTCAGATAAATACATGGTGGTTCATTAGTCAAGTGTAAAAGTTGGAGCTCATTGGTAAAGTGTAAAAGTTGTCTTATTGTTTGGATCTCATAATGCCAGCGCTTACATGAGGTTCTGAGAATTTATTTAAAAATACATTAGTAAAGCATCTGTATTATTTTAAAACTTCTTTGTATATATAATATAAAATTGAAAGCAGAAAAGTGAACAGCTCTGAAGAGATGGAGACTTTAAATCCGGATATGAAATGTGCTGTTGAAAAGAAACAAAAACAAATAAAATACATTAGATCAATCATATTTACAATTTATGTTACAAAATCATTACTAAGGGCTCATGCACACAGCCGTTATTTTCTTCAGTGTGGCATCAGTTTTTTTTGAACAGATAGCACACTTAGGGCCTGTTCACATCACCATTCGCTTTCCGTTCCGGAGTTCCGTTGGAGGTTTCCGCCGGGTGAACCCCTGCAACGGAAACTGAAACCACAGCTTCCGTTTCAGTCACCATTGATATCAATGGTGACGGAAACATCGCTAATGGTTTCAGTTCGTCACCATTCCAGCAGGTTTCCATTTTAACGACGGAATCAATAGAGTCGACTGCGCTATTGATTCTGTCGGAAAATCGGAAACCTGCCGGAATGGTGACGAACGGAAACCATTAGCAATGTTTTCGTCACCATTGATATCAATGGTGACGGAAACGGAAGCTGTGGTTTCAGTTTCACTTTCCTTTGCGGGGTTCACCCGACGGAAACCTCAGACGGAACCCCGGAACTGAAAGCGAACGGTGATGTGAACAGGCCCTAACCCATTCAATTCAATAGGGACATGCACGCATCAGTTTTTTTGCGGATCCGTGTGTCTGATCCGCAAAACTCAGAGCAGGACCTATTTTTGGCAGTTTTTGCTGATAAGTTCCGCTTATTCTATTCAATGGTCCGTTAAAAAAACGGACCACACACGGAAGCCATCCATGTGCGGTTTGTGTTTTGCCGTTTAAACGGTCACGGCTGTGTGCATGAGGCCTTAGGCTCATGTTCAGAAAACCATAGCCATGAAAGGGATAATGGACCACTTCTCAGAGGGATCCTAAGAAATCTAGACAGATCCCATTGAATTATAATTTACAATGTTTCCACTGCAAACTATACTATCCTTGCCTTCAAAAACACCAGAATCCTGACGAAACAGAATACCAATGTGAACAGATCCTTATTACGTAATTTGTTATATCTTTCGTTTTTTTGTTTCTAGTTTAGTAGGGTTGAGAGACACCTTGGATATTTATAATTTTTAATATTTATAATTTTTAGACATTTAAGAAGGTCTTCTTTGTGCAATAGGTACAGTAGTGTTAAAAAAAACTAGCAGTCCAACATCATTGACCTGATAAATCAATGTTTTTGGTAGAAGTGATATTTCTAAATAATTTACTTGTATGTGTAGTAGAAAAAAAACAGCCAACATTTAGGACATGCATGCCGCGCATTCTGAGTCATTGAATCATTCATTGAAAGGGGCTTGTTCAAAATAATAGCAGTGAGGAGTTAAATTGGGGAAGTCATTCATTCTGTGGAATAACAGGTGTCAATTTTGGCCCTTATTTAAGATAGGAGGGTGGCAAATGTTGCACATGTTGGTCATAGTGCATTTCCTTTTGAAATACTGGGGAAAATGGGTCGTTCCAGACATTGTTCTGATGAAAAACCTACTTTGATTAAAAAGTTGATTGGAGAGGGAAAAACATATATAGAAGTGCAGCAAATTGTAGGCAGGGCTGATTCGAGATTTTCTACTGCCTGAGGCGAAAATTGAAATGGCGCCGCCCAGATTTAGATTGACATCCCCTGTCTGTTCTACATCACTCTTAGCCTCCTCCAACTCTTGCGGGTGCCTTCTACTGGCATGTGCGGTGCAGCCGGGCAGAATACACCTCGCTGCACGGTGCAATGGCGCATCCGAGAAAGTTGGAGGAGACTGGTAGTAATGTATATCAGCCAGGAGGATGTCAATCAAGCATGGAAAGGTGGGTTTGGATGAAGGACTCTGTGACTCTTCAGGATAGCGGCATCGCCCCATGACCCTTTAATGAGTAATTAGCATATAGTGTGCGCCGGTTTAGAAGTTGATTTTATAGATTTTGCTGCATCTGAAAAAAAACATACAGGGGAATGTTTGGAAATATTGTCACGGAACTTGCCTGGCCATTCAGCACTTATGCATGTAATTGTATCTGCGTCCTATAGACGCAGGTACGATTAGTGCAGGAGGGGGTGGACTGAGGCGAGAAGCTAATCTCGCCTCATGGACGGTGCGGCCCTGATTATAGGCTGCTCAGCTGAAATGATCTCCAATACATTGAAGTGGCAACCAAAACCTGAAAGACGCGAAAGGTAGCGGGGAATGGATTGAAAAATAGCCAAAATGGCAACCTCCGGAAAGATCAAAGAAGATCTGAAGTTACCAGTGAGTACTGCTACATCAGTAGCAAGTCCCGTTGTTAAAAAGAAGACATGCCCTGCATAGGTTCAAATTTGCCAAGGAACACATTGACTTGCCCAAAGAGAAATGGTGCAACATTTTGTGGTCTGATGAAAGCAAAATTGTTCTTTTTGGGTCTAGTGATATGGGGATGTATAACGGTTCTCACCGGTTTGTTTGTGGATCCTCTGTGTCGTCTGGGAGATGGTACTTGGAACCCAGGCAACGCTTGGCACAGCGGGTAGAGGCGGTCGGATGGAAAGGCAGAAGTCAGGACAGGCAGCAGACATCATAACGGGTATGGAAGCAATAGGTCAAGGCAGGCGGCAGGCAAGGATAGCCAAGTTCAGGCAGAGGTCAGCATCGGGAAATCCAGACAAAGGCAGAAGGGAAGGAAACAGAGAACCAGGGCACAGGGAAACACACGGGGAACTTGGTTGAACAAGCATGGTGAAAGGAAGGAGGAACCTTAAAGAGGCTCTGTCACCACATTATAAGTGCCCTATATTGTACATGATGTGATTTGCTCTGTAATGTAGATTACAGCAGTGTTTATTATTTAGAAAAACAATCATTTTTGACGGAGTTATGACCTATATTAGCTTTATGCTAATGAGTTTCTCAATGGACAACTGGGCGTGTTTTACTTTTTGACCAAGTGGGCGTTGTGGAGAGAAGTGTATGACGCTGACCAATCCTTGTCATACGCTTCTCTCCATTCATTTACTCTGCACATAGCGATATAGCTATATCGCTATGTGCAGCCACATATACTAACATTACTGCAGTGTCCTGACAATGAATATACATTACCTCCAGCCAGGAAGTGATGTGTATTCAGAATCCTGACCACTTCTGTAGCGTCTCTGTGATTTACAGCATAGCAGGCATAGTCTCGCGAGATTACGCTGTAAGCTGTCATTCACAGCGAGATCTGTGCTGTGCTGTAAATCACAGAGAAGTGTAGAGAAGTGGTCAGGATTCTGAATACACATCACGTCCTGGCTGGAGGTAATGTATATTCATTGTCAGGACACTGACAATAGATAATCAGTCTGCACCTGCTTCTATGTCTGTGAGACTGACTCCATCTTCCACCACTCAGGGTGGCAGGCTTAGGAATGGGAGAACCTATCACAGCCTGGCCAGATGGAGCTAGCTCCCGCCCTCTGTCTATTTATACCTGCCTTTCCTGTTCCTCCTTTTGCTTGTGATTCTTCTCGTTTGGTTTCCTGGCCCTGCTGCAGCTCTTGTACTATTGTCCTAGCTTCATTTTGACCCCGGCTTGCTGACTACTCTCCTGCTCTGCGTTTGGTACCTCGTACACTCCTGGTTTGACTCGGCTTGTTTACTACTCTTCTGCTCTGCGTTTGGCACCTCGTACTCTCCTGGTTTGACTCGGCTTGTTCACTTCTCTTGTTGCTCATGGTGTTGCCGTGGGCAACTGCCCCTTTCTCCCCCTAGCTCTGTGTACCCTTGTCTGTTTGTCTGTCGTGCACTTATTGAGCGTAGGGACCGTCGCCCAGTTGTACCCCGTCGCCTAGGGCGGGTCGTTGCAAGTAGGCAGAGACTGAGTGGTGGGTAGATTAGGGCTCACTTGTCTGTCTCCCCACCCCCGTCATTACAATAGGTCATAACTCCATAAAAAATGAATGTTTTTCTAAATCAAAAACACTGCTGTAATCTACATTACGGCGCCTATCACATCATGTACAATATAGGGCACTTATAATGTGGTGACAGAGCGTCTTTAAATAGGAAGTCTTTTGAATTAAGGCGCTTTAAGACAGAACGAGTCAGCGCGCGCTCCCTCTAGTGACTGCAGCCGCACATCGAGGATGACAGCCGCGGAGGGAGGTAAGGGATGCCCTTACCTGACGCCGCCCAGGGCCAGCAGAGCGTCCGGATCTGGTAAGTGCAGCTCGGGATGAGCATGGGGTAATGGAGGGCGCAGGAACTGAGGCAGAGGCAGTGGGGAAGACGGGGAATGGCGCGGCAGCCGTTACAGTACCCCCTCCATTACGCCCCCGTTTTTTGGCTTGCTTGGAAACCTTCATTCAAAGTCCTTGATGAGAGCTGGGGCGTTGACATTCTCCACGGGCTCCCATGATCTCTCATCAGGACCAAAATCTTTCCAGTTCACTAGGTACCATAATCTCCCCAGTGTTCGTTTGACATCCAGGATCTCTTTAATTTCAAACTCGGCATCAGCCGCAGGAGCAGGATGGACAGGAATTTTTTTTTTTAATCGGTTGAGTATAGTGGGTTTCAGCAGAGAAATGTCAAAGGAATTGGAGAATTTCATAGACTGATGGAGGTGAAGTCTGAAAGTTACTGTATTGATTTGTTTTGTTATCTCATAGGGGCCCAGAAACCGAGGAGCTAGCTTGTAACAAGGGGTCTTCAGACGTATGTACCGGGTGGACAGCCAGACTTTATCCCCAGGAAGGAGCTGTGGCGGTATCCTGCGTCTTTTATCCGCGTCTCTCTTAAACCTGGCCACGGCTTTGTGGATGGAGTACTTGGGCTTCTGCCATATCTGTACAAAGTCGCGGTGGACCGTGTTAGCAGCTGGAACCTCAGAAGGCTCAGAGACTGGTAGGGGAATACCTGGGTGCTGGTCATACACCAAGAAGAAAGGAGTAGATTCCTCTGTATGCAAATTCGGCCCATGGAAGTAGACTTGCCCAGTCGTCTTGTCGTGGAGACACGAAATTCCTGAGGAAATTTTCAAGTATTTGGTTTATCCGCTCTACTTGACCATTGGATTGAGAAGTCTAGTTTGACCTCCAGCAGTTTGCACAAGGCTCCCCAGAACTTGGATATGAACTGAACTCCTCTGTCAGAAACAATATTCTTAGGAAGACCATGAAGGCGAAAGATGTGCCTGATAAACAGTGTTGACAGTCGGGAAGATGACGGAAGGCCTGAGAGGGGTACGAAGTGCGCCATCTTGGAAAAGCGATCCACTACAACCCAGATCATGGTACACCCAGCAGAACTAGGCAGATCGGTGATGAAGTCCATGGCAATGTGCGACCAGGGAGAGTCAGGCACGGGTAGAGGATGCAAAAGGCCAGCAGGTCTTAAATGGGAGACTTTATTATGAGAGCAGGTGGAGCAGGCTGAAACAAAGTCTTTAGTGTCTTGGGACATGGAAGGCCACCAGTACTGACGGCCAATCAAATTGAGAGTCTTTTTGATGCCAGGGTGCCCAGAAACGCTGGAGGCATGACCCCAACGAAGAACACAATCCCTTTGTTTAGGGGGTACATAGGTCTTTCTTTGGGGAATGTGTACCACTTCAGCTGGAGCAGCGATCATAATACGTTCAGGATCTATAATAAACTGCGGGCTGGGCTCTTGGTCTGTGGGGTCAAAACAGCGAGATAAAGAGTCAGCCTTGGTATTCTTTCCAGCGGGTCTGTAGTGAAGCTGAAAATCGAATCTGGAGAAGAATAATGCCCACCGAGCTTGACGAGAATTTAGGCGTTGAGCAGTCTGCAAGTATAGGAGGTTCTTATGATCTGTGTAGATGATGATAGGATGTTGTGCACTCTCAAGCAAATGTCTCCATTCCTCCAGGGCCAATTTAATAGCTAAAAGTTCTTTATCTTCAATACCATAATTTTTTTCAGCGGATGTGAATGATTTGGAGAAAAAAAAACAGGCTACCAGTCTCCCTCTACAAGTCTTTTGTGAAAGAATTACAAAGAAGGAGGTTGCCTGCAAGCAGCCGAGCCCAATTTCCCAACTACCAATAATAGATAAATAAAATAAATAACCTTTATTACGCTACGTATAGCAAGACAGACCACATAGATTTGGGTTAAAATTATCACTACCTAGTGGCCGGACATAGACATAAGTTCCCTGTGTAATTACAGACATATGTAGTAATTGACATAGGAGCACTATTACCTTCCCTAGCCAGTTAAATTGTTAGATTAACTAATATATAAACAGTAGGTCCGGTCAGCGGTAGGTGTTTAAAATCTTAACAGCCCCCCCGACATGTTTCGCTACTGAGTAGCGTCCTCAGGGGTACACGGGGCTAATGGCGGCGCGGAAGGAAAGGGATCCTGATATAGATATGTCAGATGACGTATCTGGGGGTGTGTCAGGACAGACAGCCAATGGCAATGAAAAAGGCACGACGGCATCTCAGCTGTAGCCGACCGGCGAATGGACATTAAGATAAGATGCACCAATACAGAACAGGAAGCGGCGCATGCGTATAACGGTAAAGAGGGGACTTAGTGCAATTAGCATCTTCCCGGCCGTGACTATCCAAGTAAGGTTTCCGGCGCATGCGCCAATGAGCAATTTTCAACTTAGTGCCAGCAGGTACACTTTATCAACCCAGGACTCAACCAGTGAGTCAAGGGTACGAGTCTCTATCATCACCGGTCTGACAGGTACCGGCATATGTACATTATTGGGGTGTGTGGGTTTAGAGGAAAGCAGGGATAGACAGGCCGATGGCTACAATAAAGTGCAGTAAGTGTTTAAAGTAATAAGATTAGCACCAATGGAAGATGAAATACGATTACGTTTAATAATAAGAAAAGACCTTATGTACTTTTTATCACCCAAGCCATAGGTACATGAATGAAATTACCAGCACTTTATCTATTGTTGTAGTTGGGAAATTGGGCTCAGCTGCTTGCAGGCAACCTCCTTCTTTGTAATTGTTTATTGTGCCCGCCAACTACCAGGGGTCATATCCATGTATTGTTTTGTGAAAGAATAGCTCCGACTCCCACAGATGAAGCATTGACCTCCAGAACAAAGGGTTTGGTGGAATCCGGTCTATGTAGGACTGCAGCCGAAGAGAAGGCAATTTTAAGGGCTTGGAATGCGGCTTCAGCCTCCGTGGTCCAGTCTTTGGCATTAACCCCCTTTTTGGTCAGTGCAGAAATAGGAGCTGTGATAGAGGAGAAATGAGCAATAAACTGGCGGTAATAATTTGCGAATCCCAGCAGGCGTTGGACAGCTTTGAGTCCTTGCGGACGAGGCCAGTTGAGAATAGAAGATAGCTTGGCTGGATCCATTTGAAGTCCCTGGTCAGAAATGACATACCCCAAGAAAGGCAGGCTGTTTTCTCAAAGAGGCATTTCTCTAGTTTGGCAAATAGAGTGTTCTCTCGCAGATGCTGTAACACTTGGCGCACATGCACACGATGAGTTTGAATATTGGGAGAAAAGATTAAAATGTTATATAGGTATACCACCACACAGCTGTACAATAGATCCTGAAAAATGTCATTAACAAAAGCCTGGAAAACCGCAGAAGCATTACAATGTCCAAAGGGCATGACGAGGTATTCAAATTGCCCATCACGAGTGTTGCATGCGATTTTCCATTCGTCTCCCTCGCAGATATGGATGAGGTTATAAGCTCCAAGAAGGTATAGTTTGGTGAAAATTCTCGCCCCCTGTAGGCGGTCAAAGAGTTCTGAGATCAATGGTAACGGGTACTTGTTCTTTAGCGTGATATTATTAAATCCTCGGTAATCAATACAAGGACGCAGGGAGCCGTCTTTTTTCCGCACAAGGAAAAACCCTGCGCCAGCAGGAGAGGAGGACTTACGGATGAATCCTCTCTCCAGATTTTCTTGGATGTACCGAGACATGGCCTTCGTCTCAGGCAAAGACAAAGGTTAGACTCTACCTCTGGGAGGCGTGGCGTTGGGGACCAGGTCTATGGCACAGTCGTATGGCCTGTGAGGAGGCAGCAATTCAGTTTGTTGTTTACAGAAAACATCCGAGAAGCTTTTGTATGGAGTAGGAAGTCCTGCTGAGTTAGGTTCTGTAGAGGCATGGGTGCGCGAATAGATTGTAGACAATGTTGGTCACAGAAGTCACTCCAGCGGGTAATTTGACCTCCAGTCCAGTCAATAACAGGAGAGTGCTTCTGCAACCACGGTAGACCCAGTAGCAAAGGCTTCAGAGAGTTCTTTAAAATATAGGAGATACGTTCCTAGTGCAGCGCCCCTGTTAACAAGAGAATGGGCTCGGTGATGAGAGAGATAGTCTCCTGTAGAAGCTTCCCATCTACAGAAGCAATGGACAATGGTTTGGTTAGTTTTTGCATTGGGATTTGGTAGCGATTTACCAAGGACTGGCACAGAAAATCCCAGCGGATCCGGAATCTAGGAAGGCTTGAACGCAGAGAGTGGTTCCTGCAAAGGACCGTTTTGCTGGTATGGTCATCTTTTGAGAGGAAGGTATTCCACCTAGGGTAGCCTCTCTTACTTGCCCTAGGCATTGGAATTTTCCGGCCTCCTTGAGGAAGTGCGTTTTACCACCACAATACAAACATAAATTCAACTTGCGTCTATTCTGGCGCTCGTCAGGTGTGAGTCTTGTTCTCTCCACCTCCATGGGTTCATCCGACCGAGAGGAAGATG
This sequence comes from Rhinoderma darwinii, assembly GCF_050947455.1. Taxonomy (NCBI): domain Eukaryota; kingdom Metazoa; phylum Chordata; class Amphibia; order Anura; family Rhinodermatidae; genus Rhinoderma; species Rhinoderma darwinii. The sequence goes on along the minus strand of NC_134687.1, from coordinate 272,608,261 downwards.
AGGCCAGAAGAGGCCTTTGGAAGGTTGGTGCCAACCGTTATGTCCGATTGCCTCGAGCAGATTCTTGTTGTCTCTCACGGAAACGTATATCTATCCGATTAGCAAGAGTAATCAAGTCATCCAAGGACGGTGGAAGGTCTCTGCCAGCAAGTTCATCCTTCATTTGGCCCGCCAGACCCTCCCAGAAGGTAGATACCAAAGCCTCATTATTCCACTGGAGTTCTGTAGCTAGGGTGCGAAATTGAATGGCGTATTGGCCTACTGTAGAGGTTCCTTGCCGGAGCTTGAGTAGAAAGGAAGCTGCAGAAGAGGCTCGACCCGGTTCTTCAAACACCCTTTTAAAAGTGGAGAGAAAGTTCAGAATGTTGTACATGATGGGGTCGTTTCTCTCCCACAAGGGCGATGCCCAAGCCAGCGCTTCACCAGACAGCAGGGACAGGATGTAGGCCACCTTAGCCCGGTCTGAGGAAAAATGATGCGCCATGACTTCGAAATGAATGGTGCATTGGTTAACAAATCCCCTGCAGGTCTTGGGGTATCCCTTATAGCCGGCAGGCGAAGGTAAATGTAGTCCAGGACTGTAGACAGGGGCTTGCTGTGGTGGTGGTGGTGGTGGTAATGGAGGCGCCGGAGGCGCAAGTTCGTTCAAACGAGTGGACACATTTTGCAGTAGCTGAAAAAGCTGATCTTGGCGGGCTCGTTGTCTAGAAAGCTCCTGAGCCATATCAGCCGTGTCAGGCAGGGCTGTGTCAACGGGATCCATGGCTTGTTCAACCTATAACGGTTCTCACTGGTTTGTTTGTGGATCCTCGGTGTCGTCTGGGAAATGGTGCTTGGAACCCAGGCAACGCTTGGCACAGCGGGTAGAGGCGGTCGGATGGAAAGGCAGAAGTCAGGACAGGCAGCAGACATCGTAACTGGTATGGAAGCAATAGGTCAAGGCAGGCGGCAGGCATCGTAACGGGTATGGAAGCAATAGGTCAAGGCAGTCGGCATGCAAGGATAGTCAAGTTCAGGCAGAGGTCAGCAACGGGAAATCCAGACAAAGGCAGAAGGGAAGGAAACAGAGAACCAGGGCACAGGGAAACACACAGGGAACTTGGTTGAACAAGCATGGATGAAAGGAAGGAGGAACCTTAAAGAGGCTCTGTCACCACATTATAAGTGCCCTATATTGTACATGATGTGATTTGCGCTGCAATGTAGATTACAGCAGTGTTTATTATTTAGAAAAACAATATTTTTTGACAGAGTTATGACCTATATTAGCTTTATGCTAATGAGTTTCTCTATGGACAACTGGGCGTGTTTTACTTTTCGAACAAGTGGGCGTTGTGGAGAGAAGTGTATGACGCTGACCAATCCGTGTCTTACGCTTCTCTCCATTCATTTACTCTGCACATAGCGATATAGCTATATCGCTATGTGCAGCCACATACACTAACATTACTGCAGTGACCTGACAATGAATATACATTACCTCCAGCCAGGAGGTGATGTGTATTTAGAATCCTGACCACTTCTGCAGTGTCTCTGTGATTTACAGCATAGCAGGCGTAGTCTCGCGAGTTACGCTGTAAGCTGTCATTCACAGCGAGATCTCGCTGTGCTGTAAATCACAGAGAAGTGTAGAGAAGTGGTCAGGATTCTGAATACACATCACGTCCTGGCTGGAGGTAATGTATATTCATTGTCAGGACACTGCAGTAACGTTCGTGTCTGTGTATGAGGCTGCACATAGCGATATAGCTATATCGCTATCTGCAGTGTAAATGAATGGAGAGATACACTCCTCTGTACAATGCCCACTTGGCCAAAAAGTAAAACACGCCCAGTTTTTCATTGAGAAGCTCATTAGCATAAAGCTAATATAGGTCGTTTTTCTAAATAAAAAACACTGCTGTAATCTACATTACAACACCGATTACATCATGTACAATATAGGGCACTTATAATGTGGTGACAGAGCCTCTTTAAATAGGAAGTCTTTTGAATTAAGGCGCGCGCTGGCCCTTTAAGACAGAACGAGTCAGGGCGCGCCCTCTAGTGACTGCAGCCGCACATCGAGGATGACAGCCGCGGAGGGAGGTAAGGGATACACTTACCTGACGCCGCCCAGGGCCAGCAGAGCGTCCGGATCTGGTAAGTGGAGCTCGGGATGAGCATGGGGTAATGGAGGGCGCAGGAACCACAGCAGAGGACATGGGGAAGACGGGGAACGGCGCGGCAGCCGTTACAGGATGTTTCTCATACCATGGTGTTGGGCCTATTTATCGCATACAAAGGAACATGGATCAGTTTGAATATATCAAAATACTTGAGGAGATCATGATGCCCTATGCCGAAGAAGAAATGCCCTTGAAATGGGTGTTTTGAGCCACGACAATGACCCAAAACAAACCAGTAAGCGAACAACATCTTGGTTACAGACAAGATTGAGGTAATGGAGTGGTCAGCCCAATCTTCTGACGTTAATCCCATAGAGAACTTGCGGGGTGACATAAAAAATGTGGTTTATGAGGCAAAATCCAAAAATGCAGAAGAACTGTGGCATGTAGTCCGATCTTCCTGGACTGGAATACCTGTTCAGAGGTACCAGAAGTTTGTCGACTCCATGCAACACAGATGTCAAGCAGTTCTCAGAAAAATTAGTTATGCCACTAAATATTAGTTCAGTAAATTGAAATCTGATTTTTTTTTCAGTTTATACATTACATTTTTGAGTTTTTAAAGAAAAATGCTATCAATAGCGTAGTCAACTACGGTATTCATTCCGTCAAAACTACGGAACCTCTGCACAACGTAGTCAAACGGAAACGATTTGCACCTGATCTGTCACCTCTGGTTTCCGTTTGTGTCAGTCAGGGCTCCGTTCCGATGGAAAATTTAGACGGAACGTCGGAACGGAGCCCTGACGCAGATGGGAACGCAGCCTTACATTCCTTTTTCTTTACTTACTGTAAAGGATTAACACAAACTGGATACATTTTGTTATTGTTTTGATTTGGAATTGAATGTGTAGTGTTTCCAGAGCATTTGCATTAAGGAAAATAAAAGTTATTGTAATGATTTTGCGCTTTTATTTGCTTTTTTAAACTCACTGCTATTTTTTTGAACACTACTGTATATGTAACACATGGAAAACCTTGAAATACTTACAATGATGGATCAATCATTATTCTTTGCAAGTATATTGGAAAACTTGGCATCGGAAGTGTACGGCATATTTAAAAATGCATGAGAACATTTGTCCTTATACTCATGGAATTGTGCATGGGGATTCTTGTTTGGAACTCTGCAACAGAGGATAAGCGATTTTTACGCACCACAGGCCTGCTCTTTGTGTTTGTGTAGTCTGCTGCCTCGTGTCTGAGTGTGTTTCTCTTAAAGGCTTCAACTTTACAATAAAAGAACTTAGTTGACCAGGGCAGATCTAACAGAATTTCACAAACTCACTTGTGGCAAAATGGCATCCTATTACAGTGCCATGTTTAGGTCTCATTCACACGAGCGTGACCATTTTACTTCCATGTGTATGTCCATGTACGTTCTGTGTTTCTCGTCCACTTCCTAGTTTCACTTTTTTTTTCCTTTCCTTAGCAACTGTCCATGACACATGGATAGCACACAGATGTTGACTTCAATGGGCAAAGTGGTCTGCATAAACGGACCAAAACAGTGAGTTTCTCACAACGTTCACACGTTCGGTTAAAAAATATAGATATAAGAATAGCCCCATTGAATTGCATGCGTCAGTGTCAGGGGCGCTGCTAGGGTCTTAAAAGATCAGGGACACAAGCCCTAGACATATGTTTACCTCCTCCCCCAACCGAAAAATAAATATTTTTACATACATATCAGAGATAGCATATCTATAAGACTATGGCCCCTATAGCTACACCACTGGATAGAATTGGAAGCATTGTCTCAGCAGACTTTAGCACATATGATAGGCTTAGATACAGCGGCTCAGCAGACAGTATCACACATGATAGGCTTAGCTATAGGGCCCAGCTTGCTGACATTGTGGCTCCAGCGCTGGATCCAGGAAAGGTAAGATAATAATTGCTTTTTTATGTGTTACAAATTTTTTTGTGTGTTTGCGCTTTTTTTACAAGTTCGGTTGTTGGACTATGTCGGGATCGAGGACTATTTCGATGACAGCGTTTTTTTTATTCTCAATAAAATTGTTAATGAGGATTGTATGTTGTTTTTTTATTTGTATTAAAATATTTTTGTATTCCTTGTATTTTTTTTTTTACTTTATTACTACCGCCTTAGTAATGGCCGCTGGATGATTAATGTTAGCTGGTGAAAAGGCTAGCATTAACCACCATTATTACCCCGGTACCCACCGCTACCAGGGATGCCGGGAAGAGCCGGGTACGATCCAGTACCCGACCATCTGTAGTGATGTTCGGGCACGGGGGCAGCCACAGGCTGGTATTATTATGCTGGGAAGGGCCGAAAACAGTGGGCCTTAACACCCTGGTAATGCTAGCCTGCTGCTACTGTGTTGTATCTGGCTGGTTATGAGAAATAACCACATCATTTTTTCTATTTCTTTTTTAAAAGCAGGCTAGCAGGCTAGCATTACCAGGGTGGGAAGGCCCACTTTTTTTTGGGCCCTTAAGGCGGTAGTAATAAAGTTTGCAAAAAAATACAAAGACATAGAAAAAATGTTTTATTGAAATAAAAAATCCCCATACAACCCTCGTTAACCATTTTAATGAAAATGAAAAAAGCCGTCCAACAACCGAATCGGTAAAAAAACACAAACACAAAAAACCCCATTAGTAACACATGTGGTAGGCTTAGATACAGGGCCCATGTGAGATACGATCTGTTGGACTCTGTATCTAAGCCTACCACATGTTAGGCTTAGATACAGGGCCCCAGCAGACAGTATAAGATTACTGTCTGCTGGGTACCTGTATTTAAGCCTACTATGGCCATCAGACAGGATCACACATGGGCCATGTATCTAAGCCTATCATGTGGTAGGTTTAGATCAGTGGCGGACTAAGTATACGATGGGCCCTGGGCTGCTGACACAACTTGGGCCCCCTCCTTCCCCCTCACACGCAATTCAACCCCCAAACCCGCTGACACTGTACCCGTCAATGCCACTGACCTGACGGATACAGGTTTTAAGCACTAGATACAGCAGCTATGTATACAGGATACAAAGCTGCTGTATCTCAAAAAGTAAAAATAATTTTTAATAAAAAGTATTTAGAAAGTTGCACCAAACACACTGATACACTGTTTTATTAAAGAAAAAATATATAATAATAAAAAAAATAAATTGTAACACCTCTTTTTAAAGTGTAACTAAACTTTAAAAAAACTTTTGACATGTCATAGTGATATGTCAGAACTTTTAATTAGTGGGGGTCCGAGCACTGAGACCCCCACTGATCACTAAAATGAAGTGGCAGAAGTGCTCGGTTGAATGCTGCGCAGCTTCGTTTCTGATTGGCATTCTTCGGAGTGGTGTACGTCCGTACACCGCTTGCTCGGCTTTCCAAGAAAAGCAGATAATAAACGAAGCGGCACAGCGGTCACATGAGCACTTCTCCCACTTTGTTTTAGCGATCGGAGGGGTTCTCAGTGCTCGGACCCCAACCGATCAAAACTTCTGACATTTCACTATGACATGTCAGAAGTTTTTTAGAAGTTTAGTTACATTTGAAGGGGTTATAAAAGGAGGGACATTTATGACATATCCACAGGATATGTCATATATCTCAGATAGATGCGGGACCCACCTCTGGAACCAACACCTATCTCTAGAATAGGGCCCCTAAACCCCGTTCTACCTCTTTCTGCTCTCGCTGCCTCCCAGCCACTTCCTGACTTCATGGTCAGGAGTTACGAAAGCAGCGTTTCCGTAACTCCCATAGTAGTGAATGGCAATCATGGAAGCAGCGTAGCATGCGAGCTACGCTGTTTCCGTAACTGCCATTCAGTTCTATGGGATTTACAGAAACGGCGTAGCTCAGAGATCTACGCTGTTTCCGTAACTCCCGACCATGAAGTCAGGAAGTGGCCGTGAGGCAGCAAGAGCAGAAAGAGGAAGAATGGGTTTTAGGGGGTTATCCCGTTCTAGAGATAGGTGCGGGTCCTTGGGACATGCATCTATTTGACATATTTATGACACATTTTTTCCCATAATAAGTCTTTCATTATAGGAAAAAAAGGAAAACATGAAAAAAAGTACACATATGTGGTATCACCGCGTCCGTAACGACCCGAACTATAAAAATATTACGCTATTTTACCCGCACTGTGAACACTGTAAAAAAATTCAATAAAAAACAATTCCAGAATCGCTGTTTTTTAGTCACTACCCCTCCCAAAATAGAACAAAAAAAGGCATCTAAAAGTTTCTTGTACCCCAAAATTATATCTTTAACAGCTACAGCCCATCCCACAAAAAACAAGCCCTCCCACAGCTTTTTTGACAGAAAAATAAAAAAACTTTATTTGAAACAAAAGTGATTTTATTGTGCAGACGATGCAAAACATAAAAAAATTCTATATACATATGGTATCGCCGTAATCGTACCGACCAGCAGAATAAAGTAAAATTGTCATTCATAGCGCATGGCGAACGCTGTGAAAAAAAAAAAGAATAAAAATCCTCAGAATTGCAGGTTTTTGGTCACGTTGCTTGCCAAAAAACGAAATAAAAAGTGATCAAAAAATTGAATGTACCCCAAAATGGTACCAAAGAAATCTACAGATTGTCCCACAACAAATAAGCCCTCACCCAGCTCCGGTGGAGAAAAAAGAAAGAAGTTCTGGCTCTCAGAATATGGTGATGCAAAATGTGCAGTGTTCCAAAAGCGGATAAGATTGGGCACCATTTATCAGTGCCTCACTGGCCACATATCTATGAATTATTATTTATTTACCCCATTATTATACCCTCTTATTATATCCTGATCTACTCTGGACAGCTTACATATGCCCCCACATCATAAACTGAAATACCAGCAAAACCCCAAACAAAACTACCACTAAGCAAAATCTGCACTCCAAAAGCCAAATGTCACTCCCTCCCTTCTGAGCCCTACAGCGTGCCCAAACGGCAGTTTACGTCCACATATATGGCATCGCCATACCCGGGGGAACCCGCTTAACAGTTTGAGGTATTTGTCTTCAGTGGCACGAACTGGGCACAACATATTGTGCACAAAATGACATATGTCTGTGGAAATTTGCAATTTTCACTTTGCACCATCCACTGAGCATTCATTTCTAATAAAATAAAAAAAAAACCTGTGTGGTCAAAATGCTCACTACACCCCTTAAAAAGATGCCTTGAAGGGTGCAGTTTCCAAAATGGGGGTCACTACTTTTACTATTTGACCCCAGAGCCCTGCCATTGTGGGCTAATGCTGCGAAAATCACCAAAATAGGCCTCACATACGTCTTTCACTCCTAAGCCCTGTCATATAAACAGGCAAATGTTAAATGCCTTGAGGGGTGTAGTTTACAAAATGGGGTCACTTCTCAGGGTTTTACACTCTACTCTGGTACCTAAGGGAGCTCTGCAAATGCGACATGGCGCCCGTACACCAGTCCAGCAAAATCTGCGCTCTAAAAGCCAAATAGCGCTTCTTCCATTTTGAGCTCTGCCATGTGCCCAAACAGCAGTTTAGGGCCACACATGGGGTATTGCCGTACCCTGGAGAAATTGGGTAAGAAATTGTGTGTTGTTTTTTCTCCTATTACCCCTTGTATTTTTCATTTTCACTGCCTCATTGTAATACAATCTATGAAACACGTGTGGGATCAAAATGCTCACTACACCCATAGATGATTACCCTGAGGGGTATAGTTTCCAGAATGGAGTCACTTCTTAGGGGTTTCTACTGTACTGGTACCTCAGGGGCTCTGCAAATGTGACATGGCGCCCAAGAAACAATCAACCAAAATCTACATGTCAAGTAGCACTCCTGCCATTCAGAGCCCTGCCGTGGGTCCAAACAGCAGTTTATTACCACATATTGGGTATTGCCGTACTCAGGAGAAATTGCTTTACAGGCTTTTTTTCTGTTATTCCTTGTGAAAATGAAAAAAATGCAACATTTTCGAGGAAAGAATGTAGATTTTAATTTTCACTGCCTAATTCCAATAAATTCAGCAAAAAAACAGTGGAGTAAAAATGCTCACTATACAGCTAGATAAAATCTACGAGGGGTGTAGTTTTCCAAATGGGGTCACTTTTGCAGAGTTTGTACTATTTTGGCCCCTCAGTGGCTTTGCAAATGTAACATGGCGCCGCAAACCATTCCATGAAAACATGAGCTCCAAAAGTCAAATGGCTCTCTGTCCTTTCTCCGCCCTGCCGTGTGTCCACACAGCAGTTTACTACCACATATGGGGTATTGCTGTGCTCAGAAGGGTTTGCTTTACAAATGTTGTGGTGTTTTCTTTCCTTTATTGTAAAAATGAAAAAATATTAGCTAAAACGACATTTTATTATAAAAAATTTAGATTTTCAATCTCACGGCATAATTCCCATAAATTCTGCAAAAAACGTGTGGGGTCAAAATGCTAACTATACCCCTAGAAATATTCCTTGAGGGGTGTAGTTTCCAAAATGGCATGGCACTGAACACTATTCCAGCAAAACACTGAATACATGACATGGCACTGAAAACTATTCCAGCAAAATCTGCTCTCTAAAATCGAAATGGTGCTCCTTCCCTTGTGAGCCCTACTGTGGGTCCAAACAGAAGTTTATTACCACATATGGGGCATTGCCGTAATCAGGAGAAGATGCTTTACAAATGTTGGAATGCTTTTTCTCATTTATTCCTATATTTTTATATATTTTAGAAAAAAATCAATTTTCATTTTTACAGGCTAATTCCAATAAGTTTAGTAAAGAATCTGTGGGGTCAAAATGCTAACTATACCCCTAGATAAGTTTCTTGAGGGGTGTAGTTTCCAAAATGGGCTCACTTTTAGGGGGTTTCCACTGTTTTTGCACCACAAGACCTCTTCAAACCTGACATGTTGTCTAAAACATATTCTAAAAAAAGGCGACCCCAAAATCCTCTAGGTGCTCCTTTGCTTCTGAGGCCTGTGCTTGAGTCCAGTAGTGCACTAGGGCCACATGTGGGATATTTCTAAAAACTGCAAAATCTGGGCAATAAATATTGAGTTGCATTTCTCTGGTAAAACTTTCTGTGTTAAAGAAAAAAAATTATTACCAATGAATTTTGGCAAAAAAAATGAAAATGTTAAATTTCCCCTCTACATTGCTTTAATTCCTGTGAAACACCTAAAGGGTTAAGAAACTTTCTGAATGATGTTTTGAATACTTTGAGGGGTCTATTTTCTAAAATTGAGTGATTTTTGGAGACTTTCTAATATATGGGCCCTCAAGCCACTTCGGAACTGAACTGGTCTCTGAAAAAATAGCCTTTTGACATTTTCTTGAAAATGTGAGAAATGAATGCTAAAGTTCTAAGCCTTGTAACGTCCTAGAAAAATAAAAGGACTTTTAAAAAATGATGCAAACATAAAGTAAACATATAGAAAATGTTAACTAGTAACAATTTTGTGTGGTGTGACTATCTGTCTTACAAGCAAATACATTTAAATTTAGAAAAATGCAAATTTTAGCAAATTTTCACAGAATTTTGGAGCTTTTCCCAAATAAACACTGAATATATCGACCAAATTTGACCACTAACATAAAGTCCAAATTGTCGCAAGAAAACAATCTCGGAATCGCTTGGATACATAAAAGCAATCCATAGTTATTACCACATAAAGTGACAGATGTCAGATTTGAAAAAATTGGCTGTATCCTTAAGGCCAAAACAGGCCGTGTCCTTAAGGGGTTAATTAGCATATAGTGTGCGCCGTTTTAAAAGTTGATTTTATATATTTTGCTGCATCTGAAAAAAACATACAGGGGAATGTTTGGAAATATTGTCAGGTCATGTATTACCGCATGGTGGCGGTTCAAGGGGTTAAAATTACCTGACAGGTTCCCATTAGATATACAACGAATTGAAAACAATTCCATCTCTCCAGCCCTGACATATACGGCTCCAGAACCAAGCTCATACATATATACAGCACCAGAACCAACCTCAGTACATATATACAGCCCCAGAACCAAGCTCAGTACATATATATAGCAACAGAACCAAGCTTATACATATATAAACAGCATCAGAACCAAGCCCAGTACATAAATACAGCTCCAGAACCAAGCTCAGTACATATATACAACACCAGTACCAAACTCAGTACATATATACAGCACCAGAATAAAGCTCAGCACATTAATACAACACCAGCTCAAATACAGCTCAATTTAGTGCAACCCCTGCCATATAGGTTTGTAAAACGACAGCTCCCAGCATGACCTGAACAATGGTAAAGATATGCTGGGAGTTGCTGTTTTACAAAAAAAAAAATCATACCACACATCATCTCGCTGCAGATTATATAGTGACTATGGTACTGATTAGAGGCAGAATAAATATTTACATTAAGTGACACACCGATGACGTCTTTTAAGATTCTAGTTGTTCTTTTTCTCTTTTCTTCTACATCTGGTCCAGACCTCTATGATGACTTTTCCCGGCCACAGCCCATTTCTGAAGTTTGCCGCTCAGATGTCTTCAGCTTCTCACTTTTTAAACATTTCTGCATCTATAAACAAAGATAAAATTCTCATAGTGCCACACACTACGCCCCTAAATATAATAGTGCCATACACTGCACCTCTAATTCTAATAGCACCATACACTGTCGCTGATTATAATAGAACCATACACGGTGTCCCTTATTATAATAGAACCATACACTGTGTCCCTGATTATAATAGCACCAACCCACTGTGTCCCTGATTATAATAGCACAATACACTGTGTCCCTGATTATAATAGCACAATACACTCTGTCCCTGATTATAATAGCACCTTACACTGTGTCCCCCACACACACAGTGCTTCCTGTAGACAGTGCCCCATAGAGCCTCCTGTGGATAGTGCCCTACATAGATCCCCCTGTAGATGGTGCCTGTAACACCCATGGCCGCAGACCGTCAGGTTTACACCCCTCCTGACGGCCGCAACCATGGATCAGTGAGTGCTAGCCCACATCTCCTCCTCAGGAGACGGCAGCGCTCACTTCCGCTTCACTCTGCTGTGTCCCATAGGGTGGGCATGCACACTCGTGCCCAGTCTTAAAGGGCCAGCACGCACACCTGAATTAGATACTCAAATTAGCCCATGAGCACCCTGGACTATAATAAGGGCCCTGCCCCTTCCTGCATTGCCTGAGCATTGTTGTTGTTTTCCTATTTTACCTAGTTTGCCGTCTCTGCAAATGGTCCCTTTAGTGTTTTCCAGTTCCCAGTGTTCCCGTTCCTGCTACCTGTATCCCGTGCTATCCTGGTCCAAGTGCCATTGAGAGTTGGAGTCGTGTTGTGCTGAGTACTTCACCTGCCTTGTTACACCACGACTGGTGTCTGCCTGCTGCTGAGGTCCCATCCGAGCCTATCTTGCTACTGTCTGAAGTTACCACAGGTACACATATTCGAACTATTGACTTTGACTTGTATCCTGTTGGCCAGCTGCCATACCGCCAAGGCGGTACGGCCCAGTGGGTCCACGCACCCTCTGTGACAGTGCCCCACATACAGCCCCCTGGAGATATTGCCCCACATATAGTCCCCCTGTAGATAGTGCTCCACATACAGATCCCTGTAGATAGCGCCACACATATAGCCCCCCTGTAGATAGTGCCCCACATATAGCCCCCCCCCCTGTAGGCAGCGCTCTACATATAGCCCCCCCAGCTGATAGCGCTCTACATATAGTGCCCTCTGCATATAGTGCCCCACATATAGCCCCCCTGTAAATAGTGCCCTACATATAGCCCTCACTGTAGATAGTGTCCCACATAAAGCCTCCCCTGTAGATTGTTCCCCGCATATAGCTCCCCCCGTAGATAATGCCACTCACACTTTTAAGTGAAAAAAAACCAACTTAACATACGCACCTTGATCCTGTACCAGTGCCGTCCTGTATCAATGCAGGCCTGCTTTCTTCTGAGCAGGTCTGCTGGGGTTGAACGACGCAAGCGGCATGATGACATCATCGCAACACTAGTGTCATTGAAAGGCACTGATTGGCAGGGCAGAATGACTTGCCTCACCAAACAGCGCCTTTCAACAACGAAATCGTAGCAATGATGGCGGCCATAAGCGGCGCTAGCGCGCTGCAATAGTGCGGTTTGGGTAACCATGAGCCTGCTGGGAGCCTTGGGCCCCGGGCGGCCACCTGTACTGCCCATATTATGATCCGACAATGGCTTAGATACAGGATATGGTGTGATCCTGTGTGCTTGGCCCTGTATCTAAGCCTATGTGTGATACTGTCTGTTAAACCCTATATCTAAGCCTACCACAAGGTAGGCTTAGATACAGGGCCCCAGCACATAGTAACACTATACTTACCCTCCTCTTTGGCTCCGGAAGCAGCGGAGATCCTGACACCATCCAGCGTTGCGATGTTGTGTGCGGTGCACAGCTTCGTGACGTAATG